>NW_016825415.1:291225-304300 GCF_001698545.2 Rhinopithecus bieti | reverse complement strand
AAAACTTAACCAGTGTCAACAAGCTTTCTCAGAGCTTTAACTGAGATCTCTAAATACCATGCCCCACTGAAAATAACCTGTTCTCCCTGGAGAAATGGCCAATTCCAAATCTGCAACAAAACAGTATGACAAGCCTGGAACACCTTGTCATGCCAGAATCAAGGTCATGTCAAAAGATGTCAAAATACATCTTAAATAGGCTCCTGCTGGCCAAAGATGGGACATTCTAAACATTACTAAAAATAATGTCTGTAATACATCAAATATATGTATATTCATAAGTATATGAGGTATAAAAAACACTGGATGGATAACTTCAGAACATGCTCAGTAATCAATTATTATTTTGAAAATTGATGAATAAACAGAAAGAGTCAAGCATGTAAAAGTCAAGCTCTTCCTATATGAATTATACATTAGTTAACCAAATAAGGGGATGTTTTTCTTTGTAGAACTATTCCAGCTAAGAAATCATAAAGGAATTCTAGAGTCAGATGAGAAGTATGCCAACATTAATAAAGTAATGGATCTAGGAAATACTCATTAATGGTGGCTAGCATGGTGGGAGGGTGGGGTGAATAGAAAGAGATTAAGACAGAGAAAGAGAGAGAGAGAGGGAGAACTGAACTTAAATACATGGACATACGTATGATAATAATGACATAATCATACGTATGACATACATAATCATACGTATGACATAATCTTGCTTAAAAAATAAAAATGAATCTGAATAAGCTCTAGATTTAGCTATCAATCTATGAAAAATACAAGAAACATAGAAACACACACTAAACAACATTTCATGGATGCAATCAACAAAATCCAGACTGCAGGACACTCTACAGCACAAATGACCCAGTTCGTCAACAGAAAATTACAACGAAAAAAAAGAAGCTAGAAAAAGGTAGAAGAGGAACCAAGAAGTCAAAAGAGACTTGAGAGACCTATAAAGCAATCTCTATGTATAGACTGTATTTGGATCTTGAATCAAATTGTTAACTACACACACACACACACACACACACACACACACACAGGGCAATTTGCAAAATGTGAACATTGAATATTTGATGATAAGAAATTTCTTATTTTTAGGCATGAAAATATTATTGTCATTATTTATTTTTTGAGTCCCTATCTTTAGAGAAACATTCTAAAATATTTATAATTTATATAATGTCTAGATTTTGTTTCAAAATAATCAGCATGAGAGTGAAAATGGGGAGATAGCTGAAACATGATGAGCCATGTGTGGATCACTGTTAACACTGGGTGGCCAGTACATGGGCATTTCTCATACTATTGTCTCCACACTCAGATGTGTTTTAAATTTTGTATAATAAAAAACTTCTAAAAAATAAAATTACTAGAAAATAAAAAATACATTAAATGGCCAAAATATTGCTTACAGGGGTATACAAATGATGAGAAAGCATAATAAAGTTAGACAAACAAATGAAAAACAAGAATGACACACAAGACAAGCGGGAACAAAGCTTAAAATGTATATCGTAAGGACCTCCACATAGGCTACTGGTGGGTCATGTATTTGCCCAAAAGTTTTTAGTGGTTAACGTAAAAAGTGAAACTTTTGGCCAGGCATGGTCAGACATGTGCCTGTAATCCCAGCTACTTGGGAGGCTAAGGTGGGAGGATCACTTGAGACCAGGAGGTCAATGCTGCAGTGAACTATGATTGTGCCACTGCACTCTAGCCTGGGCAACACAGTGAGGCATTGTCTCCAGAAAAAAAAAAAAAAGTGAAATCTTTAAGTTACAAAGTTTATAATGTCAGATAAATACTAATTGCTCAGAAAAAGTTACTTGCTCAGTAGTTTAACCATGCTTAAAGTTAAGATTCTACCAGAATTTCTCTAGAAGGAGTCTCTTGAAGGGGACATGGCGTGCTCATTCATTCATACATTCATTCATTCATTCACTCATTCTTTCAGCAAACATTTTTTGAGCACCTAGCACATTCCAAGCTCTGTGTTCGAAACTGAAGTCACGATGATGAACATGAAGACAAAAGAGACTCCTGCCTTCACAGTGCTCACAGTTCAGTGAAGAAAATGACGAAACAAGGAATTAAGATGAAGCTGTGATGGGCAGAACTCAGGAAGGAGACCTAATCCCAACGAAGGATAAAGGAAGAATTATTCCCTGGAGAAAGCAACAGTTTTCTTAGTTGACATATGAATTAAGGGGCAGGAATTAACTAGGAAAGGGTAGTAGGAGGGAAGAAGTTCTCAGATGGTGAGAAAAACCAAGATGTATGGAGAAAGCAGGAAGAATAAGTTGGTGGTGATGAGACTGAGGAGGCAAGCATTAATCCAAATGTGTCCACAACCAACTCCTGATTTTCTCCCAGAATTGGCTCCGCTTCCGGTCTTCTCATGTCGGTAATGACAACTCCATCCTTTTAGTTGCTCAGTCCAAAAATCTTGGGGTTATTTTGGTGCCTGTTTTTTGTGTGGTGGGGTGTGTGTGTGTGTGTGTGTGTGTGTGTGTGTGTGTGTGTGTTACAACCAACATTCAATCCTTCGGCAAACCCTATGTGTTCTCAAGTAAATCCAGAATCCAACCCCTTCTCACCACCTCCACTGCTGCAGTCATCCCTTCTCACCTGGATTATTTAAACAGCCCCCTCCCAAGTGATCTTTCTGCTTCTATCCTTGATTATCCACCACAATCCCCTAACCCCAGTGGCTAGTGGGATTTTTTTAAAATAAATATCTTAATTCAAACCTCACTGGCTTCCACGCTGAGAATAAAATCCAAAGTCCTTACAAGGTCCTGTATGTCCCTACACCATTGGGCCCTCACTGACCCGGTTTCCTGCTACTCTTCCCCAGCTCACTAATGGCCTCCTTGCTCTTCTTCAAATGTGCCAAGCACATGTGTCCACTAGAGATAGCATTTGTTCTTGCTGGTCCCTCTGCTTAGAATGTTCTTCTCCTAGATATCCCCAAGCTTTCTTTCTCCTTTCCTCAGTTGTCTGCTTAAATACTTATTTGCAAGTGATACTTTCTCTAGCCATTGCACATGAAATAGTAATACCCCTTAGCTCGATTTTTCTGTATAGCACTTGTATTAATTGGAGTAGGCCATTTACTATTGCAACAACTTCAAAATTTCAGTAGTTTAATACAACAAAAGCTTATTTCTTAGTCATGCAACAGTCCAACAGGATGTTTTTTATCAAGCAACATTTCTAAGTAGTTCCTCTTTTAGTAATGATTCAGGTCCCAGGCTCCATTCTTCCATGACTCTTTCATCACTTTGGTTCTCTGAGTCCACTGATACTATTTGTTGCATCTGCCATCAGATAGGTGAAGAGGAGGCAATAGAGGATTACACGGAAGTTCATTTTATGGGCCAGACTTAGGAGTGGTACACATCTCTTCTCTCCATATTCCACTGGCTACAGTCACACAGCTGCATTCACTGCAAAAGAAGCTAGAAAATGTAGCCGAGCTCTGTGCCCAGGGGAGAAAAAAGACAGTGTGGTGAACACTTAGCCAATCCTAGCCACAGCCTGTCATTCATTTATGGACACCAAATACTTGTTTTGCTCATCCTGTGATACATAGAACACTTTGCCCTTTTTCCATGGGAGGCAATTGTAATCCCATTCAGTTACTGTATCCAGCTCAAGGCCAGGACTTCTGGGTGATGTGAAGTCTTCTCCATAGGGCTCTGTGACCCACAATTTAAATGACAAGTTATCTATGTTTTTCACCTAATATTCAACTGGGAACAGGAATGGGATAATCACAATTTTTTCCCTTTCCGTTGGAGAAAGTAAAGCTTTTAGAGCCTAATTCCTGTTGGTACAAATATGGGGCCCAAAGACGTTTTCAGTTACAAACAGTCAAAAGTTTTGGTTTTTAATCTAGGATCACGCTTTATTTGGTTATTAATCTTTTCAAAACTTAGTAAGTTTTGGTTCATTTGCTTTGAATGAGTTCCATATGCAAATAAGGACACTCATCGTTCTTTCTTAGGGATCATTCTCAAGCCTGATTTATTCCCAAGCTTTCTCACCCTATGCCTCTATTTTTCAACATGTTGGCAGTGATCCATGGTTATCTGAAACAATAGGTGGGAAAGCCACATTTTAATTTGATCTTTTCTCTAGGTCTAAGTCATTTTGTTTAATCAAGAAGTTTTACTGGTTCTTTATCTCTCAGAGCCCTTTTTGTTTCTACATCTTGCTGTTGGGTTATTTAGCAGCAATTGGTCTTTCCAGTGTTTCAGTGCACCAGATTTTAGAACTAAGTTTTTCATTTCTGCTTACAAACAGGTCCTTGTCTCATCTATTAATTGCAATACTTTGTTAAAGGCAGTCAATGGTAGCCAACATACTCCAAACACTGGTATCTTCCAATCACTTTCTCCCAAGCTACCAGTTTAGTAGGCACAAGGTTTGTCTTCCAAGTTTTCTTAGGCACTAGCTTTAACAAATGGTGAACCACTGTATAATATGGGTCATCTTAGCTCCTACCTCCCATATCAATGTGAATATTGCCCAGTAACTGACTGCTAGGATAATGCTGCACACTCTAGGTTCTTGGTGATAGCAACCCCCACTTCCTGGTGCTAATATGTGTACTTGTCAGGGGATATTAACTTTCACAGAAAAAAAGTAACCTCCAAAATTTAAATGGCCTAACAACATAAAGGTTTATTTCTCACTCCTGCAGCAGTCTAAGGTAAGTGTTTTGGTTAGATGGCTTTTCTTTAGGAGTGATACAGGCTCTTTCTGTATCCAAGCTCTGACATTGTACAGAGCCTCAGAGTCCTTCAATACATTTAACCATCTGACTGGCAGAGAGGGGGAGAGAGAGAAAGAGAGAGAGAGAGTACAGTGGAGGAGGCTTAGATAGGAAGGTTTGTGTGGCCTAGGCTAAAAGTTGTGCATATCATTTTAGCTCATCTTTCAGTGGCCTACTACATGGTTTATTATTTAAAATTGAAATTATATATGACAAAACTGCAGAAACTTAGTGAAATGATAGACACAGAATTCCAAATGGCAGTTACCTATGGGGATGGGAATGGAAGTGGGTGGGATTTGGAAGGAATACTCAAGGGTCTTGCTAGGGGTTAATAACATTCCATCTCCAAAGTTTGGTCATGGAGATCCAGATGTTTGTATTGTTCATCTTTGTACCTGTCAAATATACTGAGAATATTCTATTGTGAGTGTGTTCAACATTTCTAAAAGCAATTAAATTCAGTAGTACTATGAGGCAGCATCTAATAAATATCTAAGAAAGAACACAAAGTGGGGAATATTACTCAGCAGTGAGGGTGTGAGTATTTGAGCAGTATAAAATGTCTAATAATTGTTGAGTTCTTATATATAGCAGGCAGTATCTAGAATATCTTGTATTTAACTAGTTTAATTTTCTGAATGATCCTATGAGGTAGGCACTATTATTTTGCCCATTTTGCAGATCAAGAACCTAAGGTACAAGGTTCAGTAAGCTGTGTAAGGTCACACAGTGGGTTGGTAACAGACTGGAATTTGGATCCAGACCTCCTGGCTTTAAAGTCCATGTTTTTAATTCTCAATATTCCACTCTCTCTGGATCTGCTTAGACAGGGGATGGTGATGGTTGTGCTGTAACAAGGTTGGGAGTCACGCCAGCTATTCACAAGGACCGGAGGGGGGAAGGTCAGAAGTCTCATCATTCTTCACTTGCCACAGCCTCCCATTCTCACGGTAAGGCAAGAGCAGCCTGAGAAGGGCAGCTCAGAGATGAGAGCAAGCAGCTGCAAGAGCAAGAGTATCTCTTGAAATGGGCTTAACACATGCCCTCCTGCTACAATCCCATCTCCAGGGACCAGGTCACATGACCCCTCATGGACAGGGATTAGGGAGAGAAGGGCTTCCAGCTACACCTGTAAGCAGAAGCACTATTGCAGTAGTCAAAACACAGGCAATCTAAACCCCAGTTATGGGGGTGGATATGGGAAGAAAGGACCTAACATGAGATCACAATGACTGATTGGTTATGAGATGGAGGAGCTAAAATCACCAAAAATGAGAGTTTTGAGGCAAAAAAAAAAGAATAACAGAACTGAGAGAAATATGAAAACCAGAAAGAGATGTTTGCTTTGAGTAGGCTGCTATTGTGCCCCCTTTTTTTGAGGCATGGTGGTATAGCAAAGCTCACAAAATTTTTAAAAATTTCAAGTTCCTGATGTACCACCTTGAAGGCTTCAATGAAGGCTAATGACTCAATATGCAATTTCCCCTATACATTCATGGGGTTTTTTGGTTTGTTTGCTTGCTTGTTTTTTGAGACAGGGTCTTACTGTGTTGCCTAGGCTGGAGTGCAGTGGTCCAATCTTGGCTCACAGCAACCTCCGTCTCCCAGGCTCAAGCCATCCCCCTACATCAGCCTCTGGAATAGCTAGGACTATAGGCACTCATCACCACACCCGGCTAATTTTTGTATTTTCTGTAGAGACGGCGTTTCTCCATGTTGCTCAGGATAGTCTCGAACTCCTGAGTTCAAGCAATCTGCCCTCCTTGGCCTCCTAAAGTGTTAGGATTACAGATGTGAGTCACCACGCCTGGTCCCACCTAGGTGCTTTTGAGAGACTTTTGTTGCTTGTTGGCATTTGGAAGGGAGTGTATATGTAATCTACTCATATGCTTTTTCATGGGATGCAATAACTAATGATATGGGTTTCTCAATAAAAATAATAGTATCTATTTCTTGAGTATTTATTTTGTTCCAAGCATTATGTTAAGCACTTTATACACATTCCAGGAATACATGCTGACCATAGCACTGCACAGGCTACTATTGTTCTCATTTTGGTGATGAGGAAATTTGGGCACTTAAAAATGCTAAGAAACTTGCCCTAAAACACATGACTAGTAAATGGCCAACCCATGCTTTAAGCCCAGGCCCAACTCCAACACATCTTGTCCGTGGTTACAAATAGTTTACATTGCTTCCGATTTCATTGTTTTAGTATCTGTATGAAGCTCTTGCTTTTAACTACAAGTTTTTCTCTAAAAATTAGCAGGTGTCCTTTTCACTCACTCCTGACTCACTAGCTATTTAACTGAATTGCTAGTCAACCAGTTTAGTCAGCATCCTGAAGTCCTTCTTTATTTGTGTAAGTCTCTTATTAATTGAACATTTACCATGTGCCAACCTCTTCAATCTGTTGGAGAAATTGAAAACAGGGACTTTCCTTCCATGTCCATAGTTCATTAACTGTAGAGAAACGTATTTTGAGGAATAAAATATAGCACTCCAAAACGATGTGGACATATCATTACACAGTAAACCAACTAGACCCATATTACAGTAAAAATCTATTCTGGGGTTACCCATTTGATTCCAGTTTGGAGAAAAGGCTACACCTTTTACACAAAATGACAGCAAGAACTGGGATGATAATCTAATGTTGTGTATTGTTTCCACCCCCAATCCTTGCAAAGAAACTAAGGCAATGAATTTAAAATAAAATAAAATGAAAATGATATAGTACCTCAATAGATACAAACCAAAAGACAAATAATTGAGATTATTTTTTAGAATTAGTCAGGTAGAAAGCTGTTTTTTAATTGAATCATTCAAGTACTTCAAGTCCCAATAATTATTTAGGTCTGAATGACACATGTAATTGCCTCAGTTGTCTACCTTGCTTTACCAGTGGAGACTTAGAAAGAGAAGAACATTTCAGATGAAAGTTTGGGAAATAAAGGCAGAAAGGAAAAGTTACAGACCTGGGTTACTTCATCTTGAACCAGGAACAATAATCCAGTAAGTCCTCAAATACACGAGAGGTTGATGACCACCATTCTCCACCTGCACAGAGAACAGAACTAGCATATTACTTGATATGCCAGGGCTGCACAAACAAGGCACAGGGAACCAATTGTCCATTGATAATAACAAGGTTCCTTCCAAACAATGTAGCAAAAGGTAATTCGGTGAGAATTGTCTCTTTCCCGAAGTCTTTAAAAACTAAGAATTTAGGCCAGGTGCAGTGGCTTAATCCTAGCATTTTGGAGGCCAAGGCAAGAGGATCACTTGAGGCCAGGAGTTCAAGACCAGCCTGGGCAACACGGTAAGACCTTATATCTACAAAAAATGTAAAAATTACCCAGGTGTCGTGGCACATGCCTGTAGTCCTAGCTAGTCAGGAGACTAAGAAGATAACTTGAGCCTAAAAGTTTGAGGCTGCAGTGAGCTGTGATCATGCCACTGCACTCCAATGTGTGAGACAGAGCCAGACTCTGCCTCTAAAAAAATAATAATAAATTAAGTAGTTAGAATAGTTTAGATTTAGGCATATTTCTTAAAAGCAGGTAAAGGACTTGAAACTAGAGTTTAAATGTTCCTAAAGCAGCATGGGACTAGAGCTTTCTCCCAGATTACAACATTAGCCCTCTCCCCACGTCCTTTTCTTCCATCAACAGGACTTCTCAAACGGGAGCCAGTTCTGCTCTCAGCCATATCTTAGGTCCTAAGTACTATTCCTTCATGAATATTTGCCACAATGAGCTAGTTACTCACACCCATTCCATGTTCTGTCATCTTAAGAAATGAATTCACACTCCAAAATCAATTGTCAGATACGGATTTTAGATCTAAGTAGCATTAAACCCAAGGAGAAAAAGAATAGTGATTTCTTAACAGTTCTTAGTATTTTTCTCTCCAGCTTTATCTTAAAATTGCACCTCTTAATAATTCAGGATGAATATAGAATACTTAGCAAGCCATTTTATGAATGTTCAGACTTTTGGCGTTAAAAATAAAATCAATGTGATAGGGTAAATGGCTTGCTAAGAGATGCAATGACTTAGAAGTAAGTTCAGTAGCTTACATCTGCCTAGTCTCAACCCAGATAATACTTTAAAAATTGTCTCAGGTTACCAGGAGAACATATCTGGTGACATTGTCCCATTTAATAAGTAATGTATCATTATTCAGAAGCATCACTGAACTAAACTCACATCCTACTATAAGGGATCCCAATGTAGCCTTCAAATTAGTCATCCAGAGAAATACACTATGAATTGAAACACTTTTGCATGTGTGGTACAACACAGAAGCTATTTTGTTTCACAAGTACAACATGATGGTTTTTATGGGGGAAGTGAAGAATAATTCATCCAGTGGGGGAGGAATGTAATTAGCTTGAATACAAAGTATTGGAATTTGGCCAGGATAATAACCCAGTTATTTTTTCTAAAAGACTCCATTATGGATTATTCCAAGAATTAAACTTAAAATAGCACCCCCTGTAGAATATTGTATTCTCATGGTTATTATTATTTTTTTCTTTGTCCTTCAAATATGGTAAGGGAACAGACCCGTAATAGCATTTGCTGAGCATTCATCGTGTGTTAGGCACTTTGCTAAATGTTCTCATTGTTCATGATGCCTATATGCCAGTTTGTACAGCCAAGCTCCTTCTTCATCCTCTGCAAAACGCCTGTTCTTTGGTCCTCTCTTGAGCCTACGAGCGGTCCGCCAGTGATGCAAGACACTTTCAGAACAGAGCTGGCAAGAGACCCGAACAGGTCAGGAATAGACTGGGCTATTTGGCCAGGAAATTCCACAGTCCCTGGTACCTGGACTGTGGCCTAAAAGGTAAAGTGGGTGCAAAGAGCACAGGCTCCACTGGGTGCTGCCCTGGATCCTGCCTGATTCTAAGCCCAGAAGCCGGGAAATGGAGCCTGGTGCAGGTCCTCATGTGCCTTCTCACCTCTTGCCATGGTCAAAGCCTCGTGCTACCAACTTGAGACTGACTCCAAAGATTTATGCTCTTAACAACTAGGCTAAATAAGCTCCATAGAACACAATAGGAAAACTGCTAACTGAACAAGTGATTGCACAAGAGACATGGTACTTGTCCTCTTGGAGTTTCATAGCAAAAGACTTGTATATTATCTATGAAACAAAAGTTTAGGCCAGGCACATTGTCTCATGCCTGTAATCCTAGTATTTGGGGAGGCTGAGGTGGGAGGATCTATTGAGCCCAGGGGTTGGAGGCAGCAGTGAGCTATGATTGCTCTCCAGCCTGGGTGACAGACTGAGACCCTAACTCAAAATAATAATAATAATAATAATAATTTAATTTAAAAATAAAATTTTTTAAAATGCTGGGCTAGAGATGTAAAAGAGTCCTGGCTCTGATTATCATACCTGTGACACCTGGTTAGACTTTCCATGAGGAGCACCTGTGGCTTAGCTATTCGACTAAGACGGTTTTTCACAGTACACAGTACAGGCTCCAGCATGCTGGCTTCTCTGCCACAGTTCAGGATTCAGCGTTCTATCCATGATAATCTGTCTCAAACAAGCCCATAGGCAATACTGGGATAACAATATACACAAGAGAAGAATAAACCCAGGTTAGGTTACTTAATCTGTTGTACTCTTTCAGGAACTAAAAATCAGTCTAATCAGCATCAAAAATTATCCTCTGATGATCTCAACAGGGCCTCCTGGTAAAAGGTTAAGGTGTTGAGTCATTGGATTGTGTTTAAGTAAAATAACCCCTATGTGTAAGGGAAGTGGAAATTTAGAGTCTTTATTACTCTTTTTACGACAAAAGAAAGAAGTTCTTTTGTTTCAACAAAGATTTTACTTTATGATTATAAAAAATGTCATATGCTCTTTGGGAATAATGTTGAAAAATTAATCTCCCAGAGATTTGTTATATCAAATCTCCCTGAGTCCCAAACAACGAAAAATCAACCCAAATCCCACTAACCAAGATCATGACTATAAATATTTTATTGTACTTTTGTAAGCTAAAACCAGTACCAGCCACTCAATTATAGCTTCTCATTTCAACTAACATTTAAATAATTATTCGCCCATATTATTAAAAATCTTTGGAAGCATTAATTTTAATAGCGACATAGCATTCAATCATATACATCTACATGTTTACGTAACAGTTACTACAGTTACGTAACAGTTACTCTGTTAGTCTCATTTTGTTTGGGGCCTTTGTTTCTTCATATTCTTTGGCTTTGCTTTTATTTTCTTTGATGAACAATATTGTATTTATTTTCTTATCTTGCCAGGAATATAATATAGTTAAAACATTTCTATAGGTCAGGTGCAGTGACTCATGCCTGTAATCCCAGCACTTTGGGAGGCAGAGGTGGGCGGATCACAAGGTCAAGAGATTGAGACCATCATGGCCAACATGGTGAAACCTCGTCTCTACTAAAATTACAAAAATTAGCTGGGCATGGTGACGCATGCCTGTACTCCCAGCTACTTGGGAGGCTGAGACAGAATAATCGCTTGAACCCAGGAGGCAGAGGTTGTAGTGAGCCGAGATCATGCCACTGCACTCCAGCCTGGACAACAGAGCAAGACTCTGTATCAAAAAAAAAAAAATTCTATAATGAATATACATGCATAAAATATAAGAAGAAGGATATGAAGTCAAAGAGGTAGACCATTATCAAGGTTCTGCTATACTGCTTTCTAAAATTGTGGATCTAGTTAAACACCATATTCTCATTCCATGTCCCCCACAAGCATGGAATACTATCATTTGTTTGAATATTTGATAACTGAAAGGTAAATGTGGCATCCCATTAATATAACTTGTACTTACAAGGAAAGCAATTTAAATAAATGGAATCATGTCACAGTTTTAATTGAAATGTACTAAAAGATCATTTTATCTGATCATTAAAAATACATCCAGCCTGGTCAACACAGTGAAACCCCATCTCTACTAAAAATACAAAAAATTAGCCCAGCGTTGTGGTGGGCATCTGTAATTCCAGCTACTTGGGAGGCTGAGGCAGGAGAATCGCTTGAACCCAGGAGGTGGAGGTTGCAGTGAGCCGAGATTGCACCATTGCACTCCAGCCTGGGAAAAAAAAAAAAAAAAAAAAAAAAAAAAAGCACATCCTGACTTTCAATCAGTGGTAAATACATGATACATACCTCTGAATTTCCTTTGTTCTTAAACATTTTATTTTACTTATTGCTACTTTTTTAAAAAATAGAGATGAGGTCTCACCATTTTGCCCAGGCTGCTGTTGAACTCCTAGGCTTAGGCAATAATCCTTTCATCTCAACCTCCCAAAGGGTATTGTTACTTTTAAAAATCAGCGTTAGAGATGTCATTGGTTTGGTCCATAGAAAAGGTAGACTTTTTATTGCATATCCAAAATTTGCAACTGAGTTCAAATAATTCCATTTTATAGCTGAAAACTCTATTTTTAGACACCGAAATTTAATTCATTAACAGTCACAGTAGTCTCACACTAGCTGGAATTATTGTTTTTTATCTTCAAAACTTGTCTTATTTTTGCTTTACATTTATGGCATTTTATTTTTATTACATATTGTTTTCCAAAGTATTGAATGCTATATTCTTATTTTTTTAAACTCAAACCTAATTTTTGGTAGGCTTCTACAAGCATTTTGTATTATCATTCAAGCTAATTGTACTTAAAAACAAACAAACAAAGAAAACAGGTATGAGGATTACCAGCTTGAAGGCAGACTCACTCGCTAGAAAAGTGTCCACATACCAACTTTAGCAGGATGTGGGATTTTTGCCATTGACTTTTTTCCGTTCATGGTCTCACTTGTGAACAGTGTAAGTGAAATGAGCTGGTTGGTGGTCTGCGCCTGTCCGGTCATTGCTGGGAAACCGTCAGGATTACAATGGTCCTTTGTTGGCTGGCTTGGCAGCGATGCCAGGAGCTGAATGGGCCACAGAGACTGAACCAGTTACGACGACTGCTCTGTCCTCTCAAACAACCAGAAGCCCTCCCCATCTCTTAGCCCAACCACCCTGAGATGACAGCATGGATATGGAGATGCTCCAGTTGCCCCCACCAATATGCTGCACCAAACTGCTTAATGGAAAATTCTGGCTTTCTGATGGTCACTCTCAAATTCAGGAGGAACGCCAATCTCACCAGAAACTTGCAAAAGAATGTAGAAAAGCAAGATAAAAAGTAAATCACCAAAAAAAAAAAAAAAAAAAAAAAAAAAAAAAAAAAAAAAAAAAAAAAAAAAAAAATAAAAAAAAATATAAAAAAATAA
>NW_016825415.1:225178-288611 GCF_001698545.2 Rhinopithecus bieti | reverse complement strand
CAAAAAAAAAAAAAAAAAAAAAAAAAAAAAACAAAAAAAAAAAAAAAAAAAAAAAAAAAAAAAAAAAAGCTCCTGGAGGCAGGCAGCCCGAAAGTCTGATCTGACCAATTTAGGTCATAGCGATTTTTTATTTGTTGGTTTTTGTCATATTAGATCTCCGAGAGCCTAGATTTTTAACTTCACATGCAGCCCCTACTGACAGAGAGAAGGAAACTGAAGATTATGAAGCAGGTAGGATAAAAAGATGATTAAATATAAAACAAGTTGCTTTCTCTTCTAACAGCTTTCTGCTCACCCAGACTTCTGGTTTTATTTAAAAAGGCACTGCCTTTAGAAAGACACAGGGCCGTTTCAATAGGAAAAGATCAAATGATGTTAATCAGGCCATGAGGCCTAATGCTTTAACGCAACTGTCTCTTTACATTATACACATTCCAGCTCTATAAGGGGGAATGATTTTTATCCTAGCATTTCTTTTTTCTCCTCTTCTCTTCCTCCTCCTCCTTCTCCTCCTTCTCTGTCTCTCGCTTTAAATCTTAAGTTTGACCAATCCGTACAGAATATGCTTTATTCTATAATACTTCCTTTCCAACCCCCAGCAAGGAAAAATCTATTGTTGTGTCTTACAATGAAGACAGACAAGATGGTGGGACAAGGCGTCCCCCTTCTCTTCTCCACGTTCCTCGCATTTTTGGTTGCTCATTTTGGGCTACATTTCAGTGCACTGCACGTAGCCCAGGCTTCTGTCTTCTCATCACCTTTTCTCCTCCTCAGCTATTGGTTCTGCCTGATAGATTCAGTTCCATTTAACTACAGATGTAAATGCATTTACAGCTGTTCTCAATAGCTTTTTTTTCAGTCAGTTTTTTCTTCAAGAGCACAATCATCATAGTTTGAATTCTATGGCATGTTAAGCCTGAAGATGCAAAAATTGAGGGTTGGGGGAGAAGATGTGTAATAATTGTCTTCAGATATTTGACCTGCCACCCTGTTGATGTAGGATTAAACTTCTATAGGAATATAGAGCCATTGGAGCAGTGATTCTGGAAGAGGGGCATGTGGTAAGTAGAGTCACTTGGGGACTTCCTCAGGTTATAATCCCTTTCTCTGCTAAGACGCTAATATCCCTGCTGTAGAGTGCCTCTGTTACAATGGGAATGTGATCTATTTCTTAGGAGCATTAGGATGGAAAAATTCAGAGAACCAGAGAAATGGACTATAAATTCCACAAGATCAGGTAAACTACATACAAATTCCTCATCTTTTTATTCCTAAGTCCTCACAGGGACTGGCATGTGGCAGATACTCAAAAAAATCTTAAAGTATTGTCCTGTTCATGAATTAAAATAAACACTTCAGGGAAACAAATTTTGTTTTAATATAAGAATTATCAAATAGTATGAAGCATTGTCCAAGGTGAGTTGTCATGACAGACAGAAACTGGGGGTACTGGTATATCCATAGAGAATTGACCTGATCTATGGGACTAACAGAAGGGCAGCCAGTTTGTCCCCAGGCCAAGAGAAAACCCTAACATGTTTTGTTTCTTGGCCATGAAAAGATTCATGATTTGGAGGGCATAAAGAGATGCATGCTGTCATATCATCAGTTTAAATCAGGGAAACAAATCCTTATGCCTTGCTTTCTGAGGATTCTGTTAAATTTGAACTAGAGTTTATTAAATCCTAAATTTAAAATTTCTCTGTATAATAATTTGGGGTTGATTACTAAGAATAATACTTGCACATTTGAAAGTCTCTGTGTACTTGGGTCTCTTTCTCTAGAGCTCTACATGAATGCTGGTACATATCAGCACAAAGATGCCTTCAGCCTGCAGACAGCAAAACCTTTTAACCTCACCTCTTTGCCATAGTAATTTGGAAACCAAATTTTGAAATAAGCTTGATAGTGGCGCACAAGAAAAGTCCAACATTTTCTTGAAACATTGGAAGTCTTTTGAGGTTTTGCCCTCTTCCTCCTCCTTTTTCTTGCTCCTGTGTAATTCTGAACGATATTCATCATCCAAGGGAATGGGGTACGGTGATAATCATTTTTTGATATCAATGTGTTGCACAGTCATTTACACTGAATATCTGTGGCCTATTATAAGGAAGTCATAAAGTGGGAAGCCTCAGTGCCCACACAGGGCAAGACCATCAGTGTTGATGTGAAGATATTTTGGTCAAGAGCGCCACCTCTCAGCAGTGAATCAAACTGGCCCCCTGTGGGCCAAAATCCGAGGAACCATTGGCCAGTGGAAGAGTGAATCGTCTAGTCACTAGTATTTTCTCATTGCTCTTCACCCAATTACTTTTGTATTAAACAGTGAGAAAGTGCCTGAGACTGTGCATTGTGTCTGTTTTAATGGAAGCACACAGGAGGTGGATAAACCTGCGCTCTGAAAAATAGCCCTGAGTTTTCCGTGTCAATAGTTTTGCACCATGAATCCACTACTAAAAGAGGGTAATAAAAAATTCTTAGCTACTTATTTAAAAATGTAGATCCTTACAGAGTAAAACAAGTCTTCAAACTTTATCAAGGTTAAGAATTATGCCTTAGCATTTTAGAGATCTTTGAGTTCTTCTAAGCCCTTTGTGTTATCGGTGAGGAATGTGGGGTTCAGAGTGGTGCAGTGACTTCCTACGACAACCCTGTTGACTCCCCAGCCACTGACTGCTGCCCTCAGGCCCTTTCCTTTGAACTCTTTTCTTTGGATTCCCAGGATTTTACAGCTTAGAGGATACTGGAAAATTGAGACTAAATAAAAACTAATTGTGATATCTTAGACTGTATCTAAATAGATATTTTATCTTTATACATTTGTTGTATGTGGCTAGTGCTAATAAAGTACAAATCTCTCTATCCATAACACACACAAAACACAGATGTTGATTTCTGAATAAACTTATGTAAATCACTGCACGTGTGTCTGAATTTATTCATGCAAAAATTTTGAAAAAGCAGTTTTAGATTCTTCTTTATAGGGTGCTTTTAAGTGATTTAAAATATACACCTGTATGTATTAATATGATTTGATGTTCATATAATATTTTCTAAGTAACTTGCCTTTTTATTTATTTGTTTTTTTCTGAGACAGGATCTCACTCTGTCAGCCAGGCTGGAGTGCAGTGGTGCGATCTCGGCTCACTGCAACCTCTGCCTCCCGGGTTCAAGCGATTCTCCTGCCTCTGCCTCGTGAGTAGCTCGGACTACAGGCACGTACCACCATGCCCAGCTAATTTTTGTATTTTTAGTGGAGATGGGGTTTCATCATGTTGGTCAGGCTGGTCTCAAACTTATAACCTCAAGTGATCCACCCACCTCGGCCTCCCAAACTGCTGGGATTATAGGTGTGAGCCACCGCACCTGGCCACTTGCCTAACTTTTAACAGAAACTTTTGGAGATAATGTCATATTTTGAGAGACATGGAGGAAATTTTACCTCTTTTTTTTTTTTTTTTTAAACTATAAAGTGGTGTTGCTGTCACAGGAGGAAGATAGTAGGCTGAGGATGAGAACATTTAGGTTCAAGTTCAGGGCCAACCACTTAGTAGCTCTGTGGTTTAACCCAAGTCACTTAAACTCTCCTGGGGTGTGTGTGTGTGCGCGCACGCATACATGTTAGAGGGCAAGTGTGATAATAAGAAAATCTAAACTGCCTTTCTCATTGGATTGTTCTTAGCATCAAATTCAATAATGTACTTGAAACTTCTTTGAAACATAAATCAAGTTTAAGTTAGTATTACAATGGCCAAAGCATATGCTCACCACCATGTAGCATGCCAAGTGGAGGCAGTGTATTTAAAGGTTAAAAGCCAAGCTCTTTGACCTGCCAATTTGGATGGAATCCCAGCTTCACCGCTCACTAGCTGTGTGACCTTTTGTGAGTGCTGAACCTGCCTAAGTTCAACATCCTGATGGAATATGAATGTAGTATTACACATAGTTTGTTGGGTTGTTGTAAGTACAGTGATGCATGCAAGACACGAAGCGGGAGGTCAAGCCCATAACACATCAATGTTAGTTTGTCTTCACATTACGAGATTCCTGGCTTTTTCTTTTCCTATGGTTCTGGGGGATAATCAATCTAGGAGAGTTTGGCCTGTTATCCCTTGAAACATTTACTTAGATCTCCTTTATTTATTTACAGAGCTAAGATGTCACCTCAAATAACATAGAACAAATTAATGTGTCATGAAACAAAATCATCTTCAGTAAAGATTCAAGAGTTTGAGGGCTAAACCAGAGAATATATATATTTTATTCTAACTTCCTCACTCTCATCTTCAGAGCTGTGTCCCTTTCAGAAAAATTCTACTTCAAGAGAAGATTTGGTTTCAGGATGTCTCCTGGACTGGAGGCATGTACCTAGTAAGTGTCCCCAATAATTTCAGACCCTTTATAAACTTTATGGATTTCATACATAACTCAGTTTTTGTATTACAAATAATTTGGTTCATTTACTCTATTTTCCCTTTCTGATTTTGAACTTCACAAAGGGTTAGACTTTTTCTGTCTTTTCTCACTATACCTAATATTTATGTCACATGAATGATTTAAAGATCATTAATGCTCTGACATTATGTAAGCTTGGACTCCTGTTGTGTCTCACTTACGCTCTCGTTGGGTATCTTTGAAAAGTTTGCTTTAATTCTCTGAATCTCAGCTTTTTTGCTCACAAAATGTAGGCAACCTTACAGATTGCCGATGAGTTTGGGAAATAATACCTGGAAAGCCCCCAGTATATAAATAAAAGCCTTCAATTAAAGCTCACTATTTTTTACAAATAAAAAAAATCAGGCTTTGGGGGATTGTTGCAGAAAAAAAAGGCCAAGCGCAGTGGCTCATGCCTGTAATCCCAGGACTTTGGTAGGCTGAGGCAGGATGATCGCTTGCAGCCAGGAATTTGAGACCAGCCTGGAAAACATAGTGGGAACTCATCTCTACAAACAAATTAAAAAGCTCACTATCAGTATTCTTCTTCTTTAAGTTGTCCATTATGGTTATTACCAGTACGATGGCCTTCATCTCTACGTATATGCCTAAGTATTGGCTCAGATTCCCAACAAAAACATGGGAAAGGAGAAAAAAAAAACGGAGGGGTATGTTGAAAGCAGATCCCTTTTGCTAAACCCAAATCAGCCAACACAGAACAATAAATGTATTCCGTGGTCCAGAAGAGAAGGCCCAGCAGGTTTTGTGAGCCTGATAAAAGAGAACACTAATGAGATGGTGCCACTTAGTGGTCGTCTTGTAATACTACAGACGGCTACTTAGTGAAGTGTTCATGACCAAAGGAGCCTCCATGTGTTTTCCCTCTTGTCTTTATTGAGTAGTTGGGAAGATAGGCACAATGTTTCCACACTCTTCTCTCTAACCTGCCCTGAGAGGTGCCATGGCCAGCACCCATGATCTGTTTAGCAGGGCTTTGCAACTTTGCATGCTACTCCTATGTCATAGTTAGATCCTCTCTGCGCATATAAATTAGCTCATTAGCAACTCGTCAACAATTAACTAATATATTAATCAATCAAAAATAACAAAGAATGATGAGATTCTTCTTGACATTTGCAGGTTAAAATGTGGCCTTGATCACCATTCAGAATTCTCTTTCCCCAGTCTGAAAAGAAAGGCCAGCAGAGTGGGTGGTGGGGAATGCTTATCATTAATTATGAAAGCATAAGGAGCAATGTTTTATCTGATGGTGGCTTCTGAAGCTACTTGCTGACAATTATCTTTTACACTCAATGGTGTTGAATAAGCAGTCCTAAAGTGCTCTACAGACATTATCTGATTCAGTCCTAAATCCCTAGGAAAGAGAAAATAAGCAGATTTAATTATCCTTGTATTATTCATTCACTTCTTTATAGTAGAATCTATGGAGGGAAACTAAGCCCACCAATAGGGAAAAAAATCCAATAGCCAAAGTATAAATCCGTGTGTGCTTCAACTGTGAGGGAATCTTGTTTTAAAGGTCAGAATTTTAGAATTAGAAGCATTTTTTTAAATTAGATGGTTCAGCTCCTTCTTTTATAGATGACAAATAGTTCTATGTTTATCTCACTCAGCTTTTGGTGATTTTGTGTTTTAACCTTGATTGCCATGTTTGGTTTGGTAACAGAATGATCTGGCTCTGTTAACAAGTCAGGCTATAAAACACCTTCTACAATGTGTCATTTATTGGGAGAGAGTGGGCCTGGGAGAGGATTAGAAACAGCTGAAGGCACATACAGGGCCATTGTGGCTCCTGTTTTAAAGGCAGTTTAAAAGCTCAAATGAAGAGAGAATGGGGAGAAACAGAAAGTTAGAAGAGAACAGATGTTGTTCAGCTGTGGCTCTGGCAATAAATGTGCCCTGGTCTTAGAGACAAGTAAGAATCATCTCTGGCAGTGTAACATACTTTCTCCCCAACTCCCTGCCACCCTAGCCTCACCTGGACATGGGAGAAGAGAGGGACAGGTGTGTCACAATCCTGAATATGCTTGCTTTATAGAAATGTCACAACCTGGCCGAGCACGGTGGCTCATGCCTGTAATCCCAACACTTTGGGAGGTGGAGGCGGGCGGATCACCTGAGGTTGGGAGTTTGAGACCAGCCTGACCAACATGGAGAAACCCCATCTCTACTGAAAATACAAAATTAGCTGGTGTGATGGTGCATGCCTGTAATCCCAGCTACTTGGAAAGCTGAGGCAGGAGAATTGCTTGAACCTGGGAGGTGGAGGTTGTGGTGAGCCAAGATTGTGCCATTGCACTCCAGCCTGGGCAACAAGAGCAAAACTCCATCTTAAAAGAAAAGAAAAGAAACAAAAGAAAAGTCACAAGCCTTGGACCAGCAGCATCTATTTTATGGAACTTGGGAAACATCTCCCAAATATATTTGGTTTTATTCATTAAATGAACTTTTTTTTTTTTTTTTTTTGAGACAGAGTGTCCCCCACTCTGTTTGCCCAGGATGGAGTCAATGGTTGCGATCTCAGCTCACTGCAACCTCCGCTTCCCGGGTTCAAGCAATATCTGCCTCAGCCTCCCAGTAGCGGGATTACAAGCGCCTGCCACCATGGTCCAGCTAATTCTTTTTTTTTGTATTTTTAGTAGAAACATGGTTTTACCATGTTGACCAGGCTGGTATCAAACTCCTGACCTCAGGTGATCCACCCACCTTGGCCTCCCAAAGTGCTGGGATTATAGGTGTGAGCCACTGGGCCCAGCTAAATGAACATTTTTGAGCTCCTGATTTGTGATGCTCTACAAACACCTGATAGTGCATACCTCCTTGCCTTTGGACAAGGTGATTCTGTCCCTGAAATGTGTCTCCTTTCTAATCCACCACCATCACCACAATTTTCTTATCACCATGTCTGGAGGAGGCCATACTGGGTTCTAGGTTCTGGAGATAAAAGATGGATGAGACACAGTGTCTACCCTTAAGAATCTTTCTGTCTAGTATCACCATCATGATAAAACTGCTTGAGAAATCCTCTATGAAATCAGAAATGCAGTTCCAAAATGTGAGAGAATTCTATAACTTTATGGTTTGTCATTTGGTATCTCCACTTTCTAAAGTCAAGTCCCACTTTGAAATGACAAGGGCAGTCATCAAAAATGAAACTTTGCCTAACATATAAGCTAAGAAAATTGTCTTTTCAATTAGGATGAACCAAAGACACACATATTTCTTGATATGCACTTTATATAGAATAACATTTCTGCTCAGTATTACCTTGCAAGCTCTGAAATATGATTCCTTGGCAAGACAGCCACCTCAGATTCACCCAGTATTTACATGACAGTATAACATTCTAACATAGCTCCTCTCCAATTGAAGTGTTATCCCCACACAGAAGACCCTAATGATCGCCAGAATCTCCACATTGCAATTTTGGAAAATCCAGGAGACCATGCAGGTACTGGAAAATATATAATCCATGGTGTTAACAAAGTTTAAGTCCTGACACAGATGTGGAACATGGGGCAAGTTATTTAACCTTTCTATGCTGTTTCCATACCTGTGGAAAGCAGATAATGCATTCTGCAGGGTTGTATGGATTCAAATGATATGGTAGAGATCCCAGCAAAGGGCCTGGCACAATAGGTGTTGTGTAAAGAAAGATATTATCATTGTCATATAAATACTTCTCGCTCCCTGAAACTCTTGGCCACTCCTGCAACTCCTGTCCCTTCAACAAGAGTGCCCAACTGTCCTGTACTTTTAGTGAAGCAAACATTGCCATTTTAGTAGCTGCTCTTTTATTTCATTTTTTTCCTTGTGTCAATATCTGTTACTCGCAATATTCCCCACTTGTTGCCTTTGTTGTTTGCCATTCCCCTTCCTTATTTTCTTCTCTTTTCCACCACACTTCTACACTTCTTGGCTTGCATGCTGACATGGTTTGACTTTTATGACTCTTATAACATTGCAGTGGCTTTATCTTTTCTGGACATCAAACCAAGGGACCACTAAGTGCCAAGTGTCATTTGGGCAAAATTCAAATCCTGTTTTGGTTTGATAGTTTTACTGCTGGATGCTCTAGATTTTTTTTTCTGTTAGACATACTTTTAACTCTCCCACTCCCCCCCCCCCCCGCTTTAATTTTCTGGTTTCTGTGCCATCCCAGATGCATAATATCACTGGAATTCTGGCCTCTAGGATAACTAAGATTTTGCTGCAAAATGTGCATCTACTCTTTAATATTTAGAAATGCACTAGAACAACAACAACAACAGCATTTCCTTTGATTAGAAGAAGGAATATTCCAAATGACTGGAAACTGAATATTTTCAGAAATTTTTCCTAGTTCTCATTTCATGTAACTCATTCGGCATATTACTTAACTTTTCTGCTGTTTTTGAGGCGTAACCATATTCCTTTATATAACAGGAAAATGCTACTACTGAGTGTATGTCATTGTTTCATTTCTTTTTCTCTGTTTGGAGAAGGATTATGCCACCAGGTCTAAGACACCTGATGATTCATCACATAGCAGCTGCCAGAGGCAGTGGCAGACCTCAAAGTCCTCTGTGAAATTCACCTGAAACCCTGCCTTATTCCTTATGATGCATGTAGATAAGCAGAGTCAAACTGTAGCTTTGGTCACTCTGAAAAGATAAAAGTTCAAGTCTATCCCATATAATAAAAATGGGGTTGTAGGGTAGCTAAAGCCTGTTGTATGATTACGAAAATCTATAGTCTTTGAAGATGGTCATCCATGGAGAAGTTCTGAAGGCTCACTAAAACACTGGTGTAACAGATTATGGACTCAGAGAACTAAAACAAGATAAAACAGTAACGTTGTCTTTATATATGCAGAACCTCTCCACTCTGTAAGTCAGATGTGTCCAGAGGTGACTCTAACACATCTGTTTATGGTGATTGGTTTCGAGCCTGAAGGCCAAACTGTCCTTGCTTAGCTTCAAGTTAACTGGAAGGAAGACCTGTCTTTTGTAGAGCAAAGTCTTCACCATCACTCTCAGCCACCAGAGACTTGGTTCACTCTGCTGCTGCTCCTTTGAACAGAAAGACCTCCATTGGCTCTTTAGTGAATGCCTGATTTTATGGGGAAAGTAGTATGCACCCTTTGACTTTTTTTTTTTTTGCTGTGCTGCAATACTTTGCCACAGGCAAGAAAGTGGCAAAATAGAACAAAGCCCAATCTCTTTCCCTTGAATAAACATTCCTTTTGTGATGTTCCTTTGCTCCCAGACTTAATATCCTACATTTATCTTCTTTGAGCTGAATTTCTCTACTATAACCTAGTTACATAAATGATCAAAGCCATCCTCTAATTCCTCTCATCTTTCCAGTCTCTGTCAGGAGTAAGCTCGAGAGCTTTTCTACACTAATTAAAAGAGGAGATACTATGTGAAACTTATTTACCTTATTTACCTTATAACTCATTCATTTTAATATAAACATAGCATCAATTTTCTCCTGATTATAATTCATTGATGATGTAAGGAATGTAATTTTAAGCATTTTATTTTAAACATATAGAGTGCAGTCTCCTAATCTTAGCATTATTGGTGTTTTGTGCTGGATAATTCTTTGTTGCAGAAGGTTGTCATGTGCTCTGCAAGAATTTTAACAGCAGCCCCGGCCTCTGCCTCTTATTTGCTCCTCCCCTCCTCTGCCCCATTTCTGCGACAACCAAAAGTGTATTCCGATATTGCCAAATGTCCCTTTTGGGTAAAAGGAACCTCGGTCGAGAATAACTGATGTAAACCATATTCAACCGTTTTATCAAGGAAGATGCAGCACTTCTTCCTTGCTTAAAGGAAAAAAACAGAACTTGGATTTTGGTGAAACTTGATCTCTACTCTTTAGTCATCTCCCAGAATGTACCTATGAATGTTTTCTGACAAAATTTCTCAGATCCATCTACCGCTACCTATTTTCTTGCCCAATTCTTCACATAAATAAGTTTACAAAATCCATTTCAGACATGTAATTTCATTGAATTTCCACAACATTAAGAAGTGGGTACTAATAGCCACTGGGGAGTACCAAGTGCCACAAAAGAAAGCTTTGGAAGGAGACAGGCTAGAGCTTCAGTTCTTGCACCATTTCCTGGCTCTGAAAACTGAGGTCAATTCTTTAGCTTTGGTGCACCTCAGTTTCCTCATCTGAAACGTGGAATCATTAACACCTTGGAGTGATATTGAGAGAATAAAACAAGATGAGAGATGTAACAATGCTTCACACTAACAGACGCTCAATCAGCTGTACCTTTGATTATGATCACTCTGAGTCCAGAGTTTTGTGTGCTACATCACAGATAAATAGCAGCTTTCCCAATAGTGGCAGATTTTGCCCCTGTTCTGGCCACAGATCACTTTAAGAATCTTCTAAACAAAAAAAAATTCTCATAAGCAACACAGTTTGTAGACAATTTCAGGGTATCCACAGGTTCCCCTAAAGTGTATATTGGGTCCAAGTAAAGAATCCCTCTAATGACAGCCTTCCAATTTCAAACATCTTTCCTTCCAATTGACCCAAGTACATTGTGCCAAATCTCCTTCCTTGCTCACTGCTTTAAAATGGAACCACATTCTGTGGAAATAAATTGATTCCTATTTCCTCTAACCTAATGCTAGAGGAAGATGCTTGTCCAACACATCATTGAAATCTGTCTTTGGTTTTGTGAAATAGAAACAGGCTTGCCAATTTCCCTTTCTCAGCAGAAAGGAAAAGAAGGGCATTTGGTAAAAGGGATTCAGGACATTCAATATGATTATCCACTGTATTAGTTTCCTATTACTATTGTAACAAATTACCATAAACTTAGCACAAACTTATTATCTTACAGCTCTGGAGGTCAAAATGTGCCTCACTAAGCTAAAATCGAGGAGCAGGCCACACTGCATTCCCTCCTGGTAGCTCTAAGGGAGAATCTAATTTTCCTGTCTTTTCAGCTTTAGAGTCTGCCTGCATTCCTTGGCTTATGGCCCCTTCCATCTTCGAAGCCAGCAATGGTCAGTTGAGTCTTTCTCCCATTACATTCCTTTGGCATGTACTCTTCTTCTTCCCCTTTCCACCTTTAAGAACCCTTGAGATTAATTCTCACTCATTGGGATAATCCAGGATAATCTCCCTATTTTAAGTTCAGCTGATTAGCAAAGTTAATTCCATTTGCTACCATTCTCCTTTGCCATGTAATATAGAAATATTTACAAGTTCTGGAAAATTAGCACAGATATCCTTAAGAGGCTACTAGTCTACCTACTAGAGTCAAACATCTTGGTGTCTTTAATGATATAGTAGGAATAAATCATGTTACAAGCCCTGATGTACATATGCAGTTCACAAAAGCAAGAAGTTGGCACTATATTTTGAGTTTTCACAATAACAATTTATTTTAGATAGTAATGTTCCTTCCAAAATTCATATCATCTTTAAATAGTGTCCCTCAAAACTATTTATACTCAATTCATAATTTTCAGCAACTTGACGTCTTCCAACTTCTGATCAGTTAGGAAACTGGAGAAATTCTTTACAGCTCACTACACAAAGTTAAGATAACTCACATGTATTTCGCAAAGAAAGTTGCAAATACAGACAGAAATACCCATGGAGACTAAATCAAGCCTGCACGAATCAGGAGGAGCTCAAAGGAAATCAATGCATTGTTGGCAAAAGAAGACAAGGCTGCTTAGAAGGAACCATAAGGGTTACACTGCACATTCACCAGTTAGCTTGCAGCCCCATTGCTTCATGGCAGCAATCTCTAGAAAGCCCCTTATTACATCCTTCTGCAAATCCAACATCCTCATCTTCCTTATCCTCCTGGATCTTTTGGTCATTGCTTTTGTGTTCCTCCAGTGGACTGTCTGACTTTGCTTCTGATTCTTGATCCTTCTTTTTTATCTTTTATCTTTCCATTTTTTAATTTTAATTTTTTAGAGACAGGTTCTGTTTCCCAAACTGGAATGATCATAACTCACTGTAGTTTCAAACTCCTGGCATCAAGTGATCCTCCCATCTAAACCTCCTGAGTAGCTGGGATAAAGGCACAAACCACATCTGGCTTGATATTTCCTTTATTTAGCACCACTTATTATCATAAAATGGCTTCCAGGTCATTATCCTAACCACGTTTAATACAAGCCCCAATATCCTTGGCATTTATTTGGTTCTTAGTCATATTTAATCTTATTGCTGAACCAGTCTTCAAAAAAAAACTATTCCATGCCTTTTTTCTCCTTGTATTAGTCCATTCTTGCATTGCCATAAAGAACTACCTGAGACTAGGTAATTTATAAACAAAAGAGATTTCATTGGTTGTACAGGAAGCATGGATGCAGAAACCTACAATCATGGTAGAAGGTGAAGGGGAAGCAGGCATCGTCTTCACCTGGTGGAGGAGAAGAGAAAGAGAGCAAAGGGGAAAGTGCTACACTCCATTAACCAGATCTCATGAGAATTCACTCACTCTCACAAGAACAGCAAGGGGAAGTCTGCCACCATGATCCAATCACCTCCCACTGAGAGGTGACAACATGTTAACAGCCCTTGCTTGCTCTTGGAGCCTCCTCAGCCTCTGTGTCCACTCTAGCCACGCTTGAGGAGCCCTTCAGCCCACCACTGCGCTGTGGGGCCCCTCTCTTGGGCTGGCCGAGGCTGGAGCCAGCTCCCTCTGCTGGCAGGAAGGTNAAAGACCTCCATTGGCTCTTTAGTGAATGCCTGATTTTATGGGGAAAGTAGTATGCACCCTTTGACTTTTTTTTTTTTTGCTGTGCTGCAATACTTTGCCACAGGCAAGAAAGTGGCAAAATAGAACAAAGCCCAATCTCTTTCCCTTGAATAAACATTCCTTTTGTGATGTTCCTTTGCTCCCAGACTTAATATCCTACATTTATCTTCTTTGAGCTGAATTTCTCTACTATAACCTAGTTACATAAATGATCAAAGCCATCCTCTAATTCCTCTCATCTTTCCAGTCTCTGTCAGGAGTAAGCTCGAGAGCTTTTCTACACTAATTAAAAGAGGAGATACTATGTGAAACTTATTTACCTTATTTACCTTATAACTCATTCATTTTAATATAAACATAGCATCAATTTTCTCCTGATTATAATTCATTGATGATGTAAGGAATGTAATTTTAAGCATTTTATTTTTAAACATATAGAGTGCAGTCTCCTAATCTTAGCATTATTGGTGTTTTGTGCTGGATAATTCTTTGTTGCAGAAGGTTGTCATGTGCTCTGCAAGAATTTTAACAGCAGCCCCGGCCTCTGCCTCTTATTTGCTCCTCCCCTCCTCTGCCCCATTTCTGCGACAACCAAAAGTGTATTCCGATATTGCCAAATGTCCCTTTTGGGTAAAAGGAACCTCGGTCGAGAATAACTGATGTAAACCATATTCAACCGTTTTTATCAAGGAAGATGCAGCACTTCTTCCTTGCTTAAAGGAAAAAAACAGAACTTGGATTTTTGGTGAAACTTGATCTCTACTCTTTAGTCATCTCCCAGAATGTACCTATGAATGTTTTCTGACAAAATTTCTCAGATCCATCTACCGCTACCTATTTTCTTGCCCAATTCTTCACATAAATAAGTTTACAAAATCCATTTCAGACATGTAATTTCATTGAATTTCCACAACATTAAGAAGTGGGTACTAATAGCCACTGGGGAGTACCAAGTGCCACAAAAAGAAAGCTTTGGAAGGAGACAGGCTAGAGCTTCAGTTCTTGCACCATTTCCTGGCTCTGAAAACTGAGGTCAATTCTTTAGCTTTGGTGCACCTCAGTTTCCTCATCTGAAACGTGGAATCATTAACACCTTGGAGTGATATTGAGAGAATAAAACAAGATGAGAGATGTAACAATGCTTCACACTAACAGACGCTCAATCAGCTGTACCTTTGATTATGATCACTCTGAGTCCAGAGTTTTGTGTGCTACATCACAGATAAATAGCAGCTTTCCCAATAGTGGCAGATTTTGCCCCTGTTCTGGCCACAGATCACTTTAAGAATCTTCTAAACAAAAAAAAATTCTCATAAGCAACACAGTTTGTAGACAATTTCAGGGTATCCACAGGTTCCCCTAAAGTGTATATTGGGTCCAAGTAAAGAATCCCTCTAATGACAGCCTTCCAATTTCAAACATCTTTCCTTCCAATTGACCCAAGTACATTGTGCCAAATCTCCTTCCTTGCTCACTGCTTTAAAATGGAACCACATTCTGTGGAAATAAATTGATTCCTATTTCCTCTAACCTAATGCTAGAGGAAGATGCTTGTCCAACACATCATTGAAATCTGTCTTTGGTTTTGTGAAATAGAAACAGGCTTGCCAATTTCCCTTTCTCAGCAGAAAGGAAAAGAAGGGCATTTGGTAAAAAGGGATTCAGGACATTCAATATGATTATCCACTGTATTAGTTTCCTATTACTATTGTAACAAATTACCATAAACTTAGCACAAACTTATTATCTTACAGCTCTGGAGGTCAAAATGTGCCTCACTAAGCTAAAATCGAGGAGCAGGCCACACTGCATTCCCTCCTGGTAGCTCTAAGGGAGAATCTAATTTTCCTGTCTTTTTCAGCTTTAGAGTCTGCCTGCATTCCTTGGCTTATGGCCCCTTCCATCTTCGAAGCCAGCAATGGTCAGTTGAGTCTTTCTCCCATTACATTCCTTTGGCATGTACTCTTCTTCTTCCCCTTTCCACCTTTAAGAACCCTTGAGATTAATTCTCACTCATTGGGATAATCCAGGATAATCTCCCTATTTTAAGTTCAGCTGATTAGCAAAGTTAATTCCATTTGCTACCATTCTCCTTTGCCATGTAATATAGAAATATTTACAAGTTCTGGAAAAATTAGCACAGATATCCTTAAGAGGCTACTAGTCTACCTACTAGAGTCAAACATCTTGGTGTCTTTAATGATATAGTAGGAATAAATCATGTTACAAGCCCTGATGTACATATGCAGTTCACAAAAGCAAGAAGTTGGCACTATATTTTGAGTTTTCACAATAACAATTTATTTTTAGATAGTAATGTTCCTTCCAAAAATTCATATCATCTTTAAATAGTGTCCCTCAAAAACTATTTATACTCAATTCATAATTTTTCAGCAACTTGACGTCTTCCAACTTCTGATCAGTTAGGAAACTGGAGAAATTCTTTACAGCTCACTACACAAAGTTAAGATAACTCACATGTATTTCGCAAAGAAAGTTGCAAATACAGACAGAAATACCCATGGAGACTAAATCAAGCCTGCACGAATCAGGAGGAGCTCAAAGGAAATCAATGCATTGTTGGCAAAAGAAGACAAGGCTGCTTAGAAGGAACCATAAGGGTTACACTGCACATTCACCAGTTAGCTTGCAGCCCCATTGCTTCATGGCAGCAATCTCTAGAAAGCCCCTTATTACATCCTTCTGCAAATCCAACATCCTCATCTTCCTTATCCTCCTGGATCTTTTTGGTCATTGCTTTTGTGTTCCTCCAGTGGACTGTCTGACTTTGCTTCTGATTCTTGATCCTTCTTTTTTATCTTTTATCTTTCCATTTTTTAATTTTTAATTTTTTAGAGACAGGTTCTGTTTCCCAAACTGGAATGATCATAACTCACTGTAGTTTCAAACTCCTGGCATCAAGTGATCCTCCCATCTAAACCTCCTGAGTAGCTGGGATAAAGGCACAAACCACATCTGGCTTGATATTTCCTTTATTTAGCACCACTTATTATCATAAAAATGGCTTCCAGGTCATTATCCTAACCACGTTTAATACAAGCCCCAATATCCTTGGCATTTATTTGGTTCTTAGTCATATTTAATCTTATTGCTGAACCAGTCTTCAAAAAAAAACTATTCCATGCCTTTTTTCTCCTTGTATTAGTCCATTCTTGCATTGCCATAAAGAACTACCTGAGACTAGGTAATTTATAAACAAAAGAGATTTCATTGGTTGTACAGGAAGCATGGATGCAGAAACCTACAATCATGGTAGAAGGTGAAGGGGAAGCAGGCATCGTCTTCACCTGGTGGAGGAGAAGAGAAAGAGAGCAAAGGGGGAAAGTGCTACACTCCATTAACCAGATCTCATGAGAATTCACTCACTCTCACAAGAACAGCAAGGGGGAAGTCTGCCACCATGATCCAATCACCTCCCACTGAGAGGTGACAACATGTTAACAGCCCTTGCTTGCTCTTGGAGCCTCCTCAGCCTCTGTGTCCACTCTAGCCACGCTTGAGGAGCCCTTCAGCCCACCACTGCGCTGTGGGGGCCCCTCTCTTGGGCTGGCCGAGGCTGGAGCCAGCTCCCTCTGCTGGCAGGAAGGTGTGGAGGGAGAGGCGCAGGTGGGAGCTGGGGCTGCACAGTGCTCATGGGCTGGCGTGGGTTCCGGGTGGACATGGGCTTGGCAGGCCCTGCACTCTTTGCGGCCAGCTGGTGCCTGCTGGGCTTGATCAGGGGACAAGCTCCCTCTGGGCTACCCTAATGCCTGGGCTAGGTGCTGCAAAGTCCTGTGGCAAGTGCCCTTGAGAGGTGAAGCTAGCTGGGCTTCTGGGTTGGGTGGGGACTTGGAGAACTTTTGTGTCTAGCTAAAGGGTTGTAAATGCACCAATCAGCACTCTGTGTCTAGCTAAAGGACTGTAAATGCACCAATCAGGACCCTGTCAAAACGGACCAATCAGCTCTCTGTAAAATGGACCAATCAGCAGGATGTGGGTAGGGTCAGATAAGGGAATAAAAGCGGGCTGCCTGAGTCAGCAGCAGCAATCCAGTTGGGTCCCCTTCCAAGTTGTGGAAGCTTTGTTCTTTGCTGTTTCACAATAAATCTCAATGCTGCTCACTCTTTGGTTCTGTGCCACCTTTATGAGCTGTAACACTCACTGCAAAGGTATGTAGCTTCACTCCTGAAGCCAGCGAGACCACGAACCCACCAGGAGAGACAAACAACTCCGGACAGGAGGGACAAATGACTCCAGGTGTTCTGCCTTTAAGAGCTGTAACACTCACCGTGAAGATATGCAGCTTCACTCCTGAAGCCAGCGAGACCACGAACCCGCCAGAAGGAAGAAACTCCAGACACTTCTGAACATCTGAAGAAACAAACTCTGGTCACACCATCTTTAAGAATGTAACACTCACCACGAGGGTCTGTGGCTTCATTCTTGAAGTCAGCAAGACCAAGAACCCACCAATTCTGTACACATTTTGGCGACCATGAATGGACTATTGCCTATCGCCAAGCAGTGAGACTATCGCCTATCGCCAAACGGTGAGTACCATTGGACCCCTTGTGCTTGCTATTCTGTCCTATTTTTCCTTAGAATTCAGGGGCTAAATACCAGGCACGTGTCGGCCAGTTAAAAGCGACTAGTGCAGCCACTGGACTAAAGACACAGGTGTCAGGCTTTCTGGGAAAGGGCTCTTTGACAACCCCCAACTCTTCGGAGTTGGGATCATTGGTTTGCCTGGAACCGGCTTTTGCTTCTCCTGTATTTCTGGGCTGAGCCGAGGGTCAACAGAGAGGAAAGCCATTCAGCTCCGGGGTCCCGACAGCAAGTTGATTGACCCTCCGGCCATGAGTGGAACTCTCAAAGGCATGTTGGCCAAGCAAGGCTCTTCTATCTACCCTGACCTTTGCCTCCTGGGTCCTAATGCCTGCCAGATAAACTTCCTCTCACCTCTCTTCTCTGAGGCTAGTCCTGCTTCTAGAAACCACTCCGTCTCTGGTGCTTTTCTAGTTTCTCCTATAAGAATGATTTTTAATATAAACTCCAGGACTCTGCTACCTTCTTTAGGCACCCAGGCTCACCAATCAGAAAGACATAATTTTGTCCAAAGCCCCATCATAGTGGGGACTATCTGGAGTTTTAGGATCCCTCCTCAGACAAGCAGGCCTAACAGAAGCTATTCCTGAAGCTAGAATATGGGAAGCCTCAGAAATTTTATCCTTCCTATTCCTGTAAATGTGGACAAAAGGTGTCACTCTTCCAACTCTGGAGATCCCTTCCCTCCCTCAGGGTATGGCCCTCCACTTCGTTTTTGGGGCCTAACATCTTTATAGGACACGGGTAAGGTTCCAATACTAACAGGACAATGCTTAGGACTCTAACAGGTTTTTGAGAATGTGTCCGTAAGGGCCACTAAATCTGATTTTTCTTGGTCCTCGTGGTCTAGGAGGACAGGCAAGGGTGCAGGTTTTCGAGACTGTGTCGGTAAGGGCCACTAAATCCAACTTTCCTTGGTCCGCCTTGTGGTCTGGGAGGAAAACTAGTGTTGCTGCTGCTGCATCGGTGAGCGCAACTATTCCGATCAGCAGGGTCCAGGGACCATTGTGGGTTCTTGGGCAGGGGGAGAAAGAAAACAAACCAAAACCGTGGGCAATTTTGTCTTTCAGATGGGAAACACTCTAGCATCAACGGGCTCACCCTTGAAACACATCCTAAGCCATTAGGACCAATTTGACCTGCAAACCCTAAAAAAGAGGTGGCTCATTTTTTTCTGCCTGTGGCCTGGCCCCAATATTCTCTTTCTGATGGGAAGTACAAATTACAATGCTATCCTGCAGCTTGACCTTTTCTGTTAGAGGGAAGGTAAATGGAGTGAAATACCTTATGTCCAAGCTTTCTTTTCACTGAAGGAGAATACACAACTATGCAAAGCTTGCAATTTACGTCCCATAGAAGGACCTCTCAGCTTATCCCCATATCCTAGCCTCCCTATAGCTCCCCTTCCTATTAATGATAATCCTCCTCTAATCTCCCCTGCCCCAAAGGAAATAAGCAAAGAAATCTCCAAAGGACCACAAAACCTCTGCCCAGGCTATCCGTTTTGTGCCCTTCAAGCTGTAGGGGGAGGGGAATTTGGCCTAACCCAGGTACCTGTCCCCTTCGCCCTCTCTGATTTAAAGCAGAGCAAGGCAGACCTGGGGAAGTTTTCAGATGATCGTGATTCATACATAGATGTCCTATAGGGTTTAGGGCAAACTGGCCTCGCTTGGAGAGATGTCATGCTACTGTTAGATCATACCCTGGCCTTTAATGGAAAGAATGCAGCTTTAGCTGCAGCCCGAGAATTTGGAGATACTTGGTATCTTAGTCAAGTAAATGACAGAATGACAGCTGAAGAAAGGGACAAATTCCCCACTGGTCAGCAAGCCATCCCCAGTATAGATCCCCACTGGGGCCTTGACTCCGATCATGGGGACTGGAGTCATAAACATCTGTTGACCTGTGTTCTAGAAGGACTAAGAAGAATTAGGAAGAAGTCCATGAATTATTCAATGATGTCCACCATAACTCAGGGAAAGGAAGAAAATCCTTCTGCCCTCCTTGAGTAGCTACAGGAGGCCTTAAGAAAATATACTCCCTGTCACCTGAATCACTCAAAGGTCAATTGATTCTAAAAGATAAGTTTATTACCCAATCAGCCAAAGATACCAGGAGAAAGCTCCAAAAGCAAGCCCTGGGCCCTGAACAAAATCTGGAGGCATTATTAAACCTGGCAACCTTGGTGTTCTATAATAGGGACCAAGAGGAACAGGTCCAAAATGAAAAGCGAGATCAGAGAAAGGCCACAGCCTTAGTCATGGCCCTCAGACAAAAAAAACCTTGGTGGTTCAGAGAGAACAGAAAATGGAGCAGGCCAGTCACCTGGTAGGGCTTGTTATCAGTGTGGTTTACTGGGACACTTTAAAAAAGATTGTCCAATGATAAACAAGCCGCTGCCTCATCCATGTCCACTATGCCAAGGCAATCGCTGGAAGGTGCCACTGCTCCAGAGGACAAAGCTTCTCTGGTTCAGAAGCCCCCAAACAGATGATCCAAAAACAGGACTGAGGGTGCCCGGGGCAAGCGCCAGCTCATGTCATCACCCTCACTGAGCCCCGGGTATGCTTAACCATTGAGGGCCAGGAAATTGACTTCCTCCTGGATACTGGCACGGCCTTCTCAGTGTTAATCTCTTGTCCTGAAGGACTGTCCTCAAGGTTTGTTACCATCCGAGGAATCCTGGGACAGCCTATAACCTGGTATTTCTCCCACCTTCTCAGTTGTAATTGGGAGACTTTGCTCTTTTCACATGCCTTTCTTGTTATGCCTGAAAGTCCCATACACTTATTAGGGAGAGACATATTAGCCAAAGCTGGAGCTATTATCTACATGAATATGGGGAACAAGTTACCCATTCATTGTCCCCTACTTGCAGAGGGAATCAACCCTGAAGTCTGGGCATTGGAAGGACAATTTGGAAGGGCAAAAAATGCCCACCCCGTCCAAATCAGGCTAAAAGACCCCACCACTTTTCTTTATCAAAGGCAATATCCCTTAAGACCTGAAGCTCATAAAGGTTTACAGGATATTGTTAAACATTTAAAAGCTCAAGGTTTAGTATGAAAATGTAGCAGTCCCTGCAACACCCCAATTCTAGGAGTACAAAACCAAACGGTCAGTGGAGTCTAGTGCAAGATCTTAGACTCAACAATGAGACAGTAATTCCTCTATATCCAGTTGTACCCATCCCCTATACCCTGCTCTCTCAAATACCAGAGGAAGTAGAATGGTTCACTGTTCNTTTGCTCTTTTCACATGCCTTTCTTGTTATGCCTGAAAGTCCCATACACTTATTAGGGAGAGACATATTAGCCAAAGCTGGAGCTATTATCTACATGAATATGGGGAACAAGTTACCCATTCATTGTCCCCTACTTGCAGAGGGAATCAACCCTGAAGTCTGGGCATTGGAAGGACAATTTGGAAGGGCAAAAAATGCCCACCCCGTCCAAATCAGGCTAAAAGACCCCACCACTTTTCTTTATCAAAGGCAATATCCCTTAAGACCTGAAGCTCATAAAGGTTTACAGGATATTGTTAAACATTTAAAAGCTCAAGGTTTAGTATGAAAATGTAGCAGTCCCTGCAACACCCCAATTCTAGGAGTACAAAACCAAACGGTCAGTGGAGTCTAGTGCAAGATCTTAGACTCAACAATGAGACAGTAATTCCTCTATATCCAGTTGTACCCATCCCCTATACCCTGCTCTCTCAAATACCAGAGGAAGTAGAATGGTTCACTGTTCTGGACCTCAAGTATGCCTTCTTCTGTATTTCCCTGCACTCTGACTCCCAGTTTCTCTTTGCCTTTGAGGATCCCACAGACCACACATCCCAACTTATGTGGATGGTCTTGCCCCAGGGGTTTAGGGATAGCTCTCACCTGTTTGGTCAGGCACTGACCCAAGATCTAGGCCACTTCTCAAGTTCAGGCACTCTGGTCCTTCAGTATGTGGATGATTTACTTTTGGCTGCCAGTTTGGAAGCCTCATGCCAGCAGGCTACTCTAGATCTCTTGAACTTTCTAGCTAATCAAGGGTACAAGGCACCCAGGTTGAAGGCCCAACTTTGCTTACAGCAGGTTAAATATCTAGAACTAATCTTAGCCAGAGGGACCAGGGCCCTCAGCAAGGAACGAATACAGCCTGTACTGGCTTATCCTCACCCTAAGACATTAAAACAGTTGCGGGAGTTCCTTGGAATCACCGGCTTTTGCCAACTGTGGATCCCTAGATACAGTGAGATAGCCAGGTCCCTCTATACTCTAATCAAGGAAACCCAGAGGGCAAATACTCAGCTAGTAGAGTGGGAACTAGAGGCAGAAACAGTCCTCAAAATCTTAAAGCAGGCCCTAGTACAAGCTCCAGCTTTAAGCCTTCCCACAGGACAAAACTTCTCTTTATAAGTCACAGAGAGAGCAAGGATAGCTCTTGGAGTCCTCACTCAGACTCGTGGGACAACCCCACAACCAGTGGCATACCTAAGTAAGGAAATTGAGGTAGTAGCAAAAGGCTGGTCTCACTGTTTATGGGTAGTTGCGGCGGTGGCCATCTTAGTGTCAGAGGCTATCAAAACAATACAAGGAAAGCATCTCTCTGTCTGGACTACTCATGATGTAAATGGCATGCTAGGTACCAAAGGAAGTTTATGGTTATCAGACAACCACCTACTTAAATACCAGGCGCTACTCCTTGAGAGACTGGTGCTTCAAATACGCACATGCATGGCCCTCAACTCTGCCACTTTTCTCCCAGAGGATGGGGAACCAATTGAGCACGACTGCCACCAAATTATAGTTCAGACTTATGCTACCCGAGATGATCTCTTAGAAGTCCCCTTGGCTAATCCTGACCCTAACTTATATAGATGGAAGTTCATTTGTGGAGAACGGGATACGAAGGGCAGGTTATGCCATAGTTAGTGATGTAACTGTACTTGAAAGTAAGCCTCTTCCCCCAGGGACCAGTGCCTGGTTAGCAGAACTAGTGGCATTTACCTGAGCCTTAGAACTGGGGAAAAGGGAAAAAGAATAAATGTGTATACAAATAGCAAGTATGCTTATCTAATCCTACATGCCCATGCTGCAATATGGAAATAAAGGGAGTTCCTAACCTCTGGGGGAACCCCCATTAACTACTACAAGGAAATTATGGCGTTATTGCACGTAGTGCAAAAACCCAGGGAGGTGGCAGTCTTACACTGCCAAAGCCAGCAAAATGGGAAAGAGAGGGGAGAACAGCAGCATGAGCAACTGGCAGAGGCAGCAGAAAGGAAAGAGACAGAAAGTCAGAGAAAGAGAGAGAGAGGAAGAAACAGAGAGACAAAAAGAAGGAGTCAGAAAGAGAGAAAGAGAGACAAAGAGGGAGTCAGAAAAAAAGAGAGGAAGAGAGAGACAAAGAGGGAGTCAGAAAGAGAGAAATGAAGAAGTGAAAGAGAAAGAGAGATGGAAGTAGTAAAGAAAAAACAGTGTACCCTATTCCTTTAAAAGCCAGGGTAAAGTTAAAACCTATAATTGATAATTGAAGGCCTTCTCTGCAACCTTAAAACACTCCAATACCACCTTGTTGTCAGTGTAAACAAGGGTGTAGCCTGAAAGCACTGAGGCCACTGACAACCGGTAGCCTTCCTATCAAAAATTCTTAACCCAGCAGGTTTCCTAATGGGATCTAAATCTGAATGTCTGACCAGACAAAGGAGGAACTCCCTTCAGGACAGGACTATAGATGGTTCCTCCCAGGGGATTAAGGAAAAAGACACAATGGGTATTTAGTAAGTGATAAGGACAGTCTTGTAGAAGCAGAATTAGGAAAATTGCCTAATAATTGGTTTGCTCAAACATGGGAGCTGTTTGCACTCAGCCAAACTTTAAAGTACTTACAGAATCAGGAAAGAGCCATATATACCAATTTTAAGTTAATATGAACTGAACGAGCTCTTATTAATAGCAAAGAATAATTAAAATCCCAAACTTACAAGGTGTTCAACAAAAGTAAAGTTTGCTAAAAGTTAACAGTGTAACATGTGTTATCCTACTACCACACACTTTCTTTCTCAGTTTGCAAGAGATAACGAAATCTATCCTTACTCTACAATCCCAAATAGACTCTTTGGCAGCAGTGACTCTCCAAAACCACCAAGGCCTAGACCTCCTCGCTGCTGAGAAAGGAGGACTCTGCACCTTCTTAGCGGAAGAGTGTTGTTTTTACACTAACCAGTGAGGGATAGTATGAGATGCTGTCTGGCGTTTACAGGAAAAGGCTTCTGAAATCAGGCAGCGCCTTTCAAATTCTTATACCCACCTCTGGAGTTGGGCAACGTGGCTTCTCCCCTTTCTAGGTCCCGTGGCAGCCATCTTGCTGTTACTTGCCTTTGAACCCTGTATTTTTAACCTCCTTGTTAAATTTGTTTCCTGTAGAATCGAGGCCATCAAGCTACAGATGGTCTTATAAATGGAGCCCCGAATGAGTTCAACTAACAACTTCTACCGAGGACCCCTGGACCGACCTGCTGGTACTTTCACTGGCCTAGAGAGCTCCCAGCTGGAGGACACTACAACTGCAGGGACCTTTCATCACCCCTGTCCAGCAGGAAGTAGCTAGGGTGGTCATCTGCCAAATTCCCAACAATAGTTGAGGTGTCCTGTTTAGAGGGGGGATTGAGAGGTGAAAACATGCTAGCAGCCCTCGCTCGCTCTCAGCGCCTCCTTGGCCTTGGTGTCTGCTCTGGCCACACTGGAGGAGTCCTTCAGCCCACCACTGTGCCGTGGGGGCCCCTCTCTGGGGCTAGCTGAGGCTGGAGCTGGCTCCCTCTGCTCGCAGGGAGGTGTGGAGGGAGAGACGTGGGTGGGACTGGGGCTGCATGTGCACTCACGGGCCAGCATGGGTTCTGGGTGGGCACGGGTTTGGTGGGCCCTGCACTCTTTGCAGCTGGCCGGTGCCTGCTGGGCTTGATCAGGGGACAAGCTTCCTCTGGGCTACCAGAGTGCCCAGCCTAGGTGATGCAAAGTCCCGTGGCAAGTGCCATTGAGAGGTAAAGCTGGCTGGGCTTCTGGGTCGGGTGAGGACTTGGAGAACTTTTGCGTCTAGCTGAAGGATTGTAAACACACCAATCAGCACTCTGTGTCTAGCTAAAGGATTGTAAATTCACCAATCAGCACTCTGTGTCAAGCTAAAGGTTTGTAAACGCACCAATCAGCTCTCTGTGTCTAGCTAATCTGGTAGGGACTTGGAGAACTTTTGCATCTAACTAAAGGATTGTAAACGCACCAATCAGCACCCTATCAAAACGGACCAATCAGTTCTCTGTAAAATGGGCCAATCAGCTCTCTGTAAAATGGACCAATCAGCAGGATGTGGGTGGGGCTAGATAAGGGAATAAAAGCAGGCTGCCTGACCTAGCAGCAGCAAGCCTCTTGGGTCCGCTTCCACATTGTGGAACATGTGTTCTTTTGCTCTTTGCAATAAATCTTGATGCTGCTCACTCTTTGGGTCTGCCTTTATGAGCTGTAACACTCACTGCAAAGGTCTGCAGCTTCACTCCTGAAGCCAGCAAGACCACGAACCGACCAGGAGAGATGAACAACTCCGGACAGAAGGAACGAACAACTCCAGATGTGCCACCTTTACGAGCTGTAACACTCACCGTGAGGGTCTGTGGCTTCATTCTTGAAGTCAGCGAGACCAAGAACCCACCAATTCTGGACACACCACCAGGCCCCTCCTCCAACTTTGAGGATTACAATTTGACATGATATTTGGGTGGGGTCACAGAGCCAAACTATATCACTCCTTAAATCTCAAATGCCTCCTCCTCTATTCACAAATATTGTAGCCTCCTTTCTTCCCAGAGGCCTAGCAAGATTGCAGTCCACAGGCCCCCTTTGAAGTTAGATGTGGCAATGTTACTTATTTTGCCAATGATAATGTAGACCAAAGGTCATATACTTCCAGAGACAGGCTTTAAGAGCCAGAGTGCCACTTTTTTTTACAATCTTGGCAAAAGAGAGCAAAGAAAGCCTCCTAGCTCCCTGAGTGAGGTTAGAGCAAGCAGCATCGTCTAGCTGATCTACAATGGACACTTAGCATGAGAGAGAAATAAACCTTTGATGTGTTAAACTGCTGAGATACAGGAAATAAGGAGGTTGTTTGTTATTATAACATCCCAGTCTATACTTTACTTCCTAAATTGGTGAGAAAATAGAAGCAATCAGAAGATAACTTCTACAACCTCCCATGACTACATCTGTGACTGATTAGTCACCGTATACTCTGTCCTCCTCCAATAATTGAATTCTCCATAGTCCTATCTAAAGTCCGTCTTTTATCTTGTACACCAGATGGGAACTACTTTTCCTTACTCAAGGCTGACATTCAAACATTTCTCTCCTTTGTTTTTTATATAATCAATGTTTCCCTTTCTACTAGACCCCCTTCAGCAGTAAATAAACATACATAATATCTTCTGTTTTTAAAGAATCTCCAATAGTTAACAGCACCTCAACCCCATCTCCAGTGTGTTGTAATACTTGCTCCCATTCTCTTCAGAATTATCTCACTAGGTTCTGCTTGTCCCACTACACTGAAAACTGCTTTTGTTGGGGTAACCAATAATACAGAATTTACTAAGTCTGGAAGTCAAATCTTGGTCCTGATCTGACATAACATTGACTTGGTTGACTGTATTCCTTCCTTCTTGAAATATTTTTGTACATGGCTTCTAAGACACAACTATCCTACCTACTAATCCTCTTCCTACCTCACTGGCTGCTCGCTTGATCTTCCAAAGTCTAAATGTTGGGGTTCAGGCCTTGGGTGTCTTTTCTCCTTCATTCACACCCTCTTGCCAGGTTACCTCATCCAATTTCATGGTTTTACATTGTCAACTGAAGAATAACGAGGTTCATAAATTTAGAAAGGAGAGCTTTATTTTTCACGAAGAAAAATAAAACTGAGTGTCCAGTATGTGCCAAGCAAGGTGTCTGCCACTGATGGAGCAATGCCCAAGCAGCAGTCACCAAGGCCAGGAAGGGGAAGTCTGGACAGAAGGGTCTGAGAAAACCGTGAGAAAATGGAGGAGGGAGATGAGGAATAAAAACAGGAGGAAGAAAAGGAGGGGGAGAAAAGATGAGGGGCAGGAGGAAGAGGGGAGGAGAAAGCGGAAGTGGGGAGGAAGAAGAGGATGAGGAGGAGGGAGTTGGAGGAGGAAGGGGGCAGAAGTCAGAATAAGAGGGGCAGGAGGAAGAGGAAGAAGAGTAAGAGGAGGTAGAAGAAAGACAAGGGGAGGGCGGGGAGGAGCTTCGCCTCGGCCTGCTCCGCCCAGCCAGGGTCCGTGGCCGCATGGCTTCGGTTTCCTCTGCTACCTTCTTGGGCCACGGGGCTCGGTCCCTACTGCAGTTCCTGCGGCTGGTGGGGCAGCTCAAGGTGAGCGGGCACCAGGCCCGACGCCGCGGCCGCGCGGGCGGGACTGTGGGGCGGTAGAGATTCCGGCTCCCCGCTGGGCCCGCGGCCTTTCCCCTTCCTGCGCTGGGTCCGCCACGCCGAATTCGGGAAAGGCCCCAGTCCAGGGGATGTGGCCGCGCCTCGCGGACGGTGGACGGAGGAAGAAGCCGGAGGGGCAGCCGGGCCTGCTGGGACGGCGCGGAGTCTGAGCCTAGAGCCCCGGGCCGCGGGGCCTGCGGGGGCCGCGATGTCCGCCCTGCAGCCGCGCCGGTTCCGGGAGAGCAGCCGGCCTCGCCCTTCCTGCACTGAGCTTTTCCGGGGCTCAAGACCCCAGAACCACGTGGGTGTGCGTGTGTGTGTGTGTAGGGTGGGGCTGCTTCTGAGCATGGGTGGAAAGAATAGAATCTGTCGGCTCTGCAGATTTTAAGTGGAGCGCTTTACCTCTGTCTCACAGTTACTTCCAGAAACAAGACTTTTCTCCCCGCCACCCCCCAAACAGGATTTAATGTCATACACACGAGTTTCATCACGTGCATCTTCCCCGTCTCTCTCCCAAGTTCAAAGTAAATTATCTGTTTCATGCCACTCTACTAGTTATAACAATCCTTAGCGATGTAGAATTCTGAGGAAGAAATGCAGTTTCACAAGATGAGGTTATGATGTGAATAAAAGGAAGAGTCCTGGCTGGTGGTAGCATCAAGCAATTAGAAGTGCCCTTACCCCTTGTGCCTCAGAATTTGGAAGCCTATCACTCGTTCACGTTCAGAGCCTTCAATACAGTGTTTTCTGCTTGTGTAGGATTATTTGAAGGCAAAAAGCCGCAATTCTTGTAGTTAGGAAAAATGCAGGTTTTTTTTTTTTTAAAGAACTTGCATATGTTCCGTAATTATACATCAGTAACTGAGTAATTTGACCAATGGACTTTGTGACTTATCTCTGTCTTCTCCCCCTTTCATTCTCTGAGCTCTCAAGTTCATTTGATTCCAGATGTCTATCATTTCAGCTAGTTTAGCAAAACATTTTGTAGTAGGTTCTGAAACTAGGACCCAGCGTCTGTGTGTTGTATCCTGGACATCTCTTGAAGAGCATAGCAGATAGTTAGTATTTGTTTTTAAAAACTTTTTTCTTCTTCATATGTATCAGAGAGTCCCACGGACTGGCTGGGTATACAGAAATGTCCAGAGGCCGGAGAGCGTGTCAGATCACATGTACCGGATGGCAGTTATGGCTATGGTGATCAAAGATGACCGTCTTAACAAAGACCGGTAAGCTGAGCTGGACTTTGATGCCCGTGAAGGATTCTGGTCTATGGGTGTGCACCCGTTTTTACCACTGAGACCCGTGTCAAATCCTTGTAGGTTAGTTTATAGGTCGATAAAAATTATTTGAAGCAAACCATACATATTTAGGTTGTGGGTTGTGTTGCCTCGGTTGTTGTAAACTGCAGTCTGGGTTTTCTGTTGGCAAGTGATAGAGCCTGCCTAGGGTATCAGAGGAGACTTAAGTGTGATATTGGGGCCTTGAAGGTGAGTGTGTTACGTCTAAAATTCTAGCATTGTATTAGTACACTGTGTGCTCTTTTCTAGTGCCTTTTATGTATGTAGTAGCATTGTGAATGTAGTAGCATACATTCGTGAGGCTCTTTTTGGAGTTGTATGTGCGAGGCAGCTGAGAAAGAGGTATCCTCTCCCCCTTCATTCAATTGACAAGTGTTAAAATGCTTTTTGAGCACAGAACAAAAGTAAGTTTACTAGCATATAAGAGAGTAAATAAATCCCAAGTGACTTACACAGGCCCAAAAGAACTTCTATAAGAAGTGAAACATAAGTTATAGTCGAAAATGTTAAGTATTTTAAGAGTAGGGGAGATCACCTGTTCTTGGTTGATCTTTATGAAGGAGGTGCAATCTGAGTTGAGCTCTAGAGGGTTAACATAGTCAGAGAGGTAGGAGAAGGCACTGCATGCAAAGAGAAGGGCAAATAAACCAAAGCCCTGAGTGTAGGAAAGTAAAGGAGTATTTTGCAAATGAGAAATAAATCAACTTGACTGCAGCAAAGGGTTCATTGGGGAAGCCTGAGTAGTCCTCTGTTACTCAGCAGATGGTGTGGAGCTGAGGAAGTTTTTGGCAAATAGTACAAAGTGAAAGTGAAGTCCAATAGAGATGCAATTTGGAGTAGTCTGGGATTTGAACTGGACCAGAAAGAGAGTAGACGCAGGGAAATCTCATAGGACAGTGTTGGGCCTTGTATTGCCTGGGTAGTATGGGAGGCTAAAACATACTGGCCCGATCGGGCATTTATCTCATTACTTGACTTCCTGTTTTGATGATAATTATCACAACTACCGTTCCTTAACCACTAATAGTCATAACCACTTACTGAATGATTCACATGTGTCAGGAACATGAAAGTTGTTAATATAATTTTTTTTTTTTTTGAGACAGAGTCTCACTCTATTGCCCAGGCTAGAGTGCTGTGGTGCAATGTCAGCCCACTGCAACCTCCGCCTCCCAGATTCAGACGATTCTCCTGCCTCAGCCTCCTGAGTAGCTGGGATTACAGGTGTGCGCCACCACACCTGGCTAATTTTTGTATTTTTAGTACAGATGGGGTTTCACCATATTGCTAGGCTGGTCTCAAACTCCTGACTTCAGGTGATCCTCCTGCCTCGGCTTCCCAAAGTGCTGGTATTACAGGTGTCAGCCACCACACCCGGCCTATTTATCAGCCTTTTAAAGTGAGATTTCAGAGACAAACCATTTAAGAAAAAAAATTCATGCTAACAATTTCCCCTACACTCACATGTATTTTATTGAATATGAACTAACAGTTTTGATCAGAACTGTTGTAGGCTGGCAGAATATAACTACTTTAGAAAACACTACATTAAAATACTCTTTGAAGTGGAGAAAAAAATATATTTTATGCAATTTTGGAAGAGTATAGAGAAGGAACTTATAGTGAATATAATTCTGTGTAATTATTCAACATTTCTTGCCTGATCAGATGTGTACGCCTAGCCCTGGTTCATGATATGGCAGAATGCATCGTTGGGGACATAGCACCAGCAGATAACATCCCCAAGGAAGAAAAACATAGGCGAGAAGAGGTCAGTGTTGACTGTTGACTCTGCAAAAAACCACCAGAAAAACCTGTTGCTGAAGCAAAGCTAAGTTTATGAGACCTGTTGCAGTTAGGGAGAATACTGCCTTGATATCTTAGTAGTGTCTTAGGAAGGGGAAGGTCAGGGGAGGATAATTTTGGAGATTCAGGGCCTGGGCTGGAGAGTGTTAAGATGGATCTGACAAGTTAGGCAACTAGCTGGGATTGCACAGTTTAGGACATAATAGATTTAGATTAGTAAACATATGAAGGAAGGTCGTAATGAGCTTTGAAGAGTAAACTGTTAGTGTTGACTCTGTTTTAGGGGGTTTACAGCCTTATCTTCCAGAAGCAGGGATTTTCTGGAGTAAGCAGCAGATTGGATTTTGCTTGTTGTGTTAATCTGTTCTTTCGTAGCTTTTATAAAGAAATACCTGAGACCAGGTAATTTTATTTTATTTTATTTTGTTAATTTCAACTTTTATTTTAGATACAGGATATATGTGTAGATTTGTTACATGGGAATATTGTGCGATGCTGAGGTTTGGAGTACAGATCCTGTCACCCTGATAGTAAGCCAATAGGTAGTTTTTTTTTTTTTTTTTTTGGGACGGAGTCTCGCTCTGTCGCCCAGGCTGAAGTGCAGTGGCCGGATCTCAGCTCACTGCAAGCTCTGCCTCCCGGGCTCACACCATGCTCCTGCCTCAGCCTCCCGAGTAGCTGGGACTACAGGCCCCGCCACCTAGCCCGGCTAGTTTTTTGTATTTTTAGTAGAGACAGGGTTTCACTGTGTTAGCCAGGATGGTCTCGATCTCCTGACCTCGTGATCCGCCCGTCTCGGCCTCCCAAAGTGCTGGGATTACAGGCTTCAGCCACCGTGCCCAGCCAATAGGTAGTTTTTTTAACCCCCCTCTCCCTCCCCCCTCTAGTAGTCCACAGTATCTGTTGTTCCCTTGATTATGTGTATGTGTGCTTAATACTTAGCTTCCACTTACAAGTGAGAACATCCAGTATTTGGTTTTCTGATCCTGTATTAATTTACTTAAGATTATGACCTCCAGCTCCATCCACAGTGCTGCAAAGGACATGATTTCATTCTTTTTCATGGCTACATAGTATTCCATGGTGTATATATACCACATTTTCTTTAACCAGTCTACCAGTGATGGGTGCCTAGGTTGATTCCATGTCTTTGCTGTTGTTAATAGTGCAACAGTAAAGATATGAGTACATGTGTCTTTTTGGTAGACTGATTTATTTTCTTTTGGGTATATACTCAGTAATGGGATTGATGGATTGAATGGTAGCTGTAATTTCTTTGAGAAATCTCTAGACTGCTTTCCATACTGACTGGACTAATTTACATTCATACCAACAGTGTATAATCATTCCCTTTTCCCTACAGCCTCACCAGCTGTGGAGAAAAAAAAGTCTTTTTTGACTTTTTAATAGTAGAGTAATTTATAAAGAAAAGAGGTTTAATTGGCTCATAGTTCTGCAGGTTGTATGGGAGGCATAGCGCCGGCATCTGCTCCTGTTGAGGGCCTTGGGAAGCTTCTAATCATGATGGGAGGCAAAGGGGGAACAAGTGCATCACATGGCAAGAGCGAGAGCAAGAGAGAGAGGGTAGGGAGGTGTCATACTCTTTGAAACAACCACATCTCATTTGAACTAATTGATCAAGAACTCACTCATTACAAAGGGGATGGCATTAAACCATTCATGAGGGATCCATTCCCATGATCCAATACCTCCTTCTAGGCCCCACCTCTGATGCTGGAGGTCACATTTCAGCATGAGATTTGGAGGGGACAAACATCCAAACCCTATCACTTGTCTCATCCTTGTTTAACACAGTAAGAGGGGTTATATCTGCTCCCAGCTTTGTTTAACACAGGGACAGAAAATTGTATTGGTTTCAGTTCTCCCTAATATGTAGATTTAGATAGTACAACTTTCATTAGAATAGTGGAAATAGCTGGAATTTAAATGAGGTTGTAGGAATTCTAGATGCTAAATAAGCTCTTTGGAGAGAAGTTCTATAAATCACAAATCGAATCATTATTATAATTATTATTTAGTAAATTTTAAGTTACTCCTTTAACTTAGGGGTTGAAGGTAAAGAAAAATCAAATATTTGTATTAGAAAGAAATGAATAACATCAATAATGTATTAAATTAGCATCAATTTGGACTCTAAACCCAGAGCCCAGGGCAAACGAGGAAGATGTGTTTGAAGCAGAAGTTGGAAAATGAAGGAAGCGTTTTTTGAATGCTGAATGGTTGATTTTCAATTCAAGAGTTATTGCTAGCTACTTTTATTGGAGGCCTAAGAGATTGGTCCTAAATTGCTGAGTAGTAGGAGTCTTTAGTGAGATAGTTTAACAGGGCAAGTAGGCTTAAATGTCTGTTCTCAGAGCTGGGGAGACTGGAGCTTGTAGGGAAAGGAAAGAGAGATCAGACTGTTACTGTGTCTATGTAGAAAAGGAAGACATAAGAAACTCCATTTTGATCTGTATTTTGAATATACCTATAGACTAACAGGGGCTCAGTAGCCAGCAGGATTTTTGCCCTCCAAAGGTAAGAAGGGCCACAAGGAATGAGGGTCCCAGTTTAAGAGTTCCAACCTACCCAAAAGTATAGGCACAAGGGGAATCGTATAAGGAATGTGTTCTTCCTGCCAAAGTTTAGGTCCAAGATACAGGCTGACCAAGACAGGAAAAGGGGAGGAGTCTAAGGAAATGTTTCTCTATATGAGTCTGCACTGCTATGAATAAAGAACTGTTCTGTTGCCTGGCAGAATTAATATAAAAAGAAACCAATTAGTTCGAGATTCTGAGTTACAGAAAGGAATTGGCACCTGAACCAGAGGATGGTGAGTAATGAAGTATAACACAGAGGGAAAGGAAGGGAAAAAATTCCTCAGTTATACAGCTCATTGCAGGATAGTTTTATTCAAGGGTAAATCTGGACATTGTGGATGAGAAGTCATATTCTAAAGTACCAGTGAGTCATCGAAGACCTTAAAGTGAAGAGAAGGCAAGGAGAAATGGGGCCCAGAGAAAAAAGACAGACTTCCCTCTGGAAGCACACAGTGAATTTGAGATTCACTCCACAGAGGAGCAAGTCAAAACCTTCTGGAGAAGAACCAGTCAGTGTAAACCATCTCCAACAACAGGAAGTGAGGAAGACCTACGACTGTTCCTACAAGAGCTGAGTCCTGGCTGGTGACACCCCATGGACAGGCACAGAGGGGACCTGAGCAATCAGAGAGGGTACCGCTGCCTTCCAGGATGCTATATCCTGGCTTTGATGAAAAACCTTTCAGGCCTCATTAAACCTCCTGACTGCTGCCCACTCCTGCTGATTCACAAGGGAATAAATGTCATAAGCAGAAGGCAATGGGGAAACATCTTAAAGAATCACAAGGTCTTGGACAAGAAACCAAAGGTTTGGAGAGCACTGATGTTCTATTGCCTCTTCCTGCTGCTGGTCAGGATTTGGAAAGAGAGAAGAAAATGAGAGAGGTGAACAATTCTTTGTGCAGATGGTGTTTATGAACAAGATTTGGATGTCTGAACCATGCATTAAGATAATTAAATGAGGATTTCTTGGCTCCTGGTGGAATCTGCCTAATGAGAACCAGGAAACCTCATTTGCCCTTGCTGGCTAGATCAGTGAGCCTCTAAACTGATATAGGAGGGAGAAAAAATACAGTGGTCCCTCAGTATCTATGGAGTATTGGTTCCAGGACCCCCATAGATAACCAAATCTGCAGATGCTCAAGATAAAATGGTGTCATATTTGTATATCACCTGCACATATCCTCCCATATACTTTATCATCTCTGTTTTACTTATGATACCTAATATAATGCAAATGCTATGTAAATAGTAACACTATTGTTTTTTATTTGTATCTTTTTTTCAATTTTTTTTTTTTTAATCTATGGTTGGTTGAATTCATTAATGCAAAACCCACAGATATGGAGGACCAACTGTACTTGATAAACCTGGAGGGCTGATTGTTTTGGAGAAAAGTGGGTATTAAGATGAAAGGGAGAATGAGGGCATAGAAGAAGCAAATTTAGAAAGGGGGCCAAAAGCAATACTTATAGTCTGGCCTCATTCCTAAACATATTAACATACACTTGATATTATAATGCGAGTTGATAAATGATGTCTGATAAGGATCACCATGATCTAGTGAAGTGGAACTTGAAGCTGGAACACAGCGGTGGCAGGTCATATTCCTTTGCAAAGGGAAAACCTTATTGAAACAGAAGGCAGAGTCGTGGTATGCATATATCTGCGAGGGTTAAAGTTGCTAAAGAACTGGGAGATTACAGTGAGAATGGAGCTTTATTATAGAGTGAGCATGACAAGAAGGAGAAAATGAAAAACATAGCAAACATGTATAGAGTGCTTATTATGTGCCAGATTTATAAAGTGCTTAGTATTGGCACATAATAAGCACTTGATGTGTATTAACTGCTTAATCCTTATGATCCTCTTAGGTAGGTACCATTATTTGACCCCATTGTGTAGATGAGAAACCTGAAGGACAAAGAGGTCAAATGACTTGCTCAGGGTTCCACAATTAGTATTAATAAATGGTGAGCTGGGTTTGAAACCCAGTCTGGATCTGGTCTTCAGTTGACTGCTACACTCTTCAGCCTCATCAATGTCTGAATGATGAATAATACCTTCCAGATACTTGTCACAAAACTGACACAAAATATTTGCCGAAAGCTTCATTCAGCTCAGCACTTTAGGCAGATTTTTGACATATTTTGCTAATAGAGGAAGAGGCTAGGGAAGCTGTCACTCTAAATCTATGTCTGAACAACAAGGTGAAACTCAGTATAGAAGTGGAAGTGGCAGGGCTCATTGCTTGCCAGGAAGGGAAAGACTGGCATACTTAGCTGTGTACCCTGGACCTGAGCCATGTTGATATCAGAGGGTCCAATTAAAAAGGTAGGCTTGATTCTGGTATATGCTGCCAAACAAAGAATATTAACTCTCTACAGGGTTGCAAAAATGCAGTTCTGATTGTGTGATAACAAATACCAATCAGCCTAGATTCAGAAATCATAGTTCGGTTTCAGGAAGAGAGCAACAATGTATTTGCTGTTTTGTTTTTTAAAGAATATGGTGATTGTAAACAACAAGAAGCCTATTAATAACTTAGTAATTGGACATCATCACCAAAAAGCCAAATCAGTCTTACACTGCTCTTAAAGGAATATAGTATCTAGCATGAGGAAGGTGATGATTCCATTTTCTTCCACCTTGGATCATACATAAATCACTGTATGCAGTTCTGGGTGTGTCGTTTTAAAGAGAATAAAATAGTCTCTTGTCAGAGCAGGACTTTCATATTTGCATTCTAAAGTTGAGATTTTCATATACCTTTATGTACATATGATTTAGTTCTTTCTTTTCAACTGGAAGTAATTGGCAAACTTGTGTTTCTGGAATAGTGTAGAGAAAAGCAATCTATAAAGACACAGTTGATTTGTGAAAATATAAAGTATTTTCTCAAGTATTCTTGGCTGAAATTTATGAAAAAGAAACAAGGAAGAATGCATGTACAACATAACACTAAATTTCTTCATACTAAGGGTAGTGTGATGCTACCACTCTGTAACTCAATAAGCCATTCAAGATGGTGATGTTATTTTTAAGAGTGGATTGTTGACATTGGCAAATGTGGTTTGCTCTGGAAGTGGTTGTATTCTGTAACATTTTTTTCTCCCAGTAATAAATAAATATACACACAAATGTCCAATTTTGTTTCATTGCTTTCCTGCAACTCACTGTTTTATTTTATGTAAGACCTTTATATTGCCAAAAATGGTTTTTATAGCCATATTCCGTTCAAAGAGCCTAGCCTCTGTGGTTAGAAGAACTGAGGCTGATTAAAAGGTATGGAGTGAAGGTGGTGAAAGAATTTGAAGCCATTTGAGAATACTGGAGTAATTCAGAAATAAAGGAAGGATACTGGAGTAACTCATAAATAAAGGAGGAGACTGGTGGATAAGGGTAGCTCCTGAAATCTTTGGGACTAGAAAGTACAGAAAGCCTAGAAGTACAGGCCAACCTCTACTCTCTTATTTCGTCTCTGCTTTTCATTAGGTTTTGGCTAACTCTCACGCTTCTCCTTGTGGTGGGGAATTTGGCTTCTCTCCTAGCCTTTTCTTGACAAATGCAGATGGCCCCTGAGTGGCCTGGTTTAAATTATAAGGTTATCTCTTGGACCAGTCACTGTGGCCACAGATAGTCCAGCCCAGTGGGGTCACTGTCCACCTGTTTGACATTGTGTTTGTGGGTGAGAGGAAAGCAGGAGGGATGGGTTAGGTGTGGTAGAAGAACTACAGGGAAAATTTTCAGCTTGATATAAGAAAGTAATTTCTGCCAGTACTGCCGAAAGCCATGCAGGCAGCCTCTTGAGGTACTAGGCTCCCTCCCACTGCATACATTTTTGGAAAGAGAATAGAAGTGTTCCATGATGCTATTGAAGGGTTCAGATACTACATGGATGGTTTAGCTAAGTGCTGTTTAAAATCCCTTTTCAGCCTGTGAGTCTGTGAGTCTACAAAATTCTATCATGTAACTTCATTTATGTTAATGGCAATAATTGCTCATTTGTGTTGTACTTTACATCTTGCAGTGAAAACATATTAACAATAGAAAATGAATATACAAAAAATCTCTTTGAGCTTTGTAATTCAGTATTCCTTTTCCATTCTCCACACTCAGGTTTGTTTTGAACTCTCGTATGCTTATGATTGAAATGTATGTGGTATGTTGTGATTTATCCACAGATGTAAAATCCTTGGAACACCTCTGATATTTTTGTAATTGTCTCATGACCTCTTCATTGTCCTTTTCTATGTCTGTTGTGTTGTAGATCACAAAATAGGTGCTAAGCAAAGCCCATATGAATGATTACACTTATTTTTTTAAGGTATACAACTGTCTGCCTTCCTTACAAGCTATAAATATTGTCCAATATAGGCCAGTTACTCTGCTGCCCCTGTGGGAGTTGTTTGTAAGAATCCGAACTATTTGTCTTTTGCAGAGTAGTTGTTAACTTTGATAAATGTCAATATAATTAAAGTAATAGTTTGATATTTCAGGAAGCTATGAAGCAGATAACCCAACTACTACCAGAGGACCTCAGAAAGGAGCTCTATGAACTTTGGGAAGTAAGTATATATAATGCATTACTGTTTTTAATTTGTAACTGAATTTATATGGCTCCCTGATGCTGTAGTTGACTTAGATGATCTTAACAAGGAGTCTCTTAACTTATTACTGTCTGGTTTATGTCTGTCACTTCCCAGCTGCTGCAGAAATTTCTCCTGATGGATAGAAATTTTGTATCTCTCCAAGTTCCCCATTTCCCTCCCCACCCCAACTCCTGGCACTTGACTCACAGCCCTGGATTTCTTGCTGCTTTGCCCACACCCACCCATTTTTGGTCCTTGAAAAGAACATGGACTTGGGGATAGTTCAGAGCTGGGATTGAATCCCACCTCTCCACTTTGAAGTTCTGTGACCTCGGCACGTTTCCCTCGCTGAGTCTGTTGCTCATCTGTAAGACCCTGGAGGGTTGTTAGGGTTGGATGAGGCAAAGGTGAAGTGCCACAGAGATGCGTGGCATGGAACAGGGCTCTACCAGTGCTCACTCCCTTCCCAGTGCTGCTGACGGTGAAGGGAGGTTGGGCTGGAAGGAAAGGGCAGGTTCAGCTCTTTTTTCCCATTGCTTCCGTCTTCTGCTGTTGTCTTTCATTTGTGAAGGGGAAAAAAACAATTCCCATTTCTAATTACAGTTTCTCTCTTCCAGCCAGTCCACACTGGCCCTTCCTTGCTTGAGCCCTAAACTTCCTCTTATTCGTGGATAGCCTTCCCTCCCACTCTTACTTTTCACGTTTTCTTCAAAGTTCATATTCATCCTCCTGTCTTAGAGCTTGATCTTCCACCTTCCCTTTCTACACTCAGGCCCCTTCCCGCTTTGCCTCTGCCAAAGCTGGCAGAATTTCCTGTCTTACTGCCTCATGTGTTGGGTCAGGTCGTCCCTTGTCTTAGGAGTGAGAGGGGAAGTGCCCAGGGTTGAAATCCTGTACAACTCCCTCTCCTAGAAATGCCATGTAATGCTCAGATTCTGTCTGGCACTGCCATTTTCTGTGGTTTGGGTTGATGATGGGATGAAATAGCCATTTTAAGGCATTCAGGTGTGATGCAGAGACCAGAGCCTTGCAGCCAGAGACCTGAGTTTGAATTCCAACTCCTATTTACACACTCACGTGTGAGTTACTTGACTCTATTTAACCTCATTTTCTCCACTAGAAAATGAGAGTCATACAGGTTCCCACACCCTTATCCCCAGTTATGAAATTCGAAAAGTTCAGAGAACCAGTTTTTAGGAAATTTGACCTGACCTGAACTCATTAGACAGCAAATCTTACCTGAACCCACGTGAGGCTATTTAGAGTCCTCATCCATCTCTCTTGGCATGAAAATTAGTATGCTTTGATGCAGAAATCTTCATCCGGCAACTGAGTGCTATCCCAGACCTCACTAGAGGCGTGACTTAGTATATACCGCATGTACCATATTATTTTTCTAAAATAAGAAAATGCTGAAATCTCAAAGCTCTGGCCCCAGGGTTTAAGATAAGAGATTGTAGGCCTTCAATACCTATCTCGTTGAATAATCATGAAAATTAAACCTGGCAAAGTATGTGTGGTATCTAACTTGGAACCTGGCTCAGATGGTACCTGTTACTACTAGGTATAGCAGGGTTTCTTTAGAAAAGTGGGCCTTGTCTCAAAGTATATACTTTCAAATGAACTTTCAGAACATTCCTTATATGTTGGAAAATAACGGAGTGGAGTTAGGTTGCATCTTATACATAAAAGAAAAACAATAGCACCTCATGTATTGTCGCCTAAGGGGGAAACACTCTTGTATTAATAATTTGAAAAACTTCTACAATAATTTGTACCTTTTGCCTAATTATTGTAAACATGGTGGCAGTTATCTATCAAAGTATTTTCTTAGCTATCAGCAACTGGTGAAAAACTACTGCAGAATTTACTGTAGTGTCTTCCAAAGATAAATGCTACAAAAGCTATTTAGAATGGCTTTGAATTTGAATAAATATAAAACACAGTGAATTAAAACACTTGATAACCCCTAAACAGGTAACAATTTTACTATCTTATAAATGTCATTTGTTGAATTAATGAAGCCTGATAAAGATTTCTCTCCAAAAGCAAAAGGAGGATTCTTCCTTGCCTCTTTGTAGCTTTTGGTTATCGCAGTCCTTGTCTCGCAGACACATCACTCCAGTCTCTTCCCTGTAGTTACATGGTATTGACCCTATGTCAGAACCCATGTCCAAATTTCCCTCTATTGAATAAGGGTCCACTCTCATCCAGTAAGACCACATCTTAACTTGATCACTTCTGTTGAGACCCTGTTTCCAAGTAAGGTTACATTCACAGGTCACATTTATAGGTTGTAGGTGTACATACATTTTTCAACATAGTATTCAACACAGTACAAGTTTCTGTAATAATTTATGCATTTGATACTTCATGTCTATTGTTAGTACATAAGCTTCAGACTTCCAGGATTCCAATAGTGGCTCCCCTGTTTACTAGCTGTGAGATCTTGAGCAATTTACTTAATCTCTATGCCTCAATTTCCTCATCTGTAAAATGGCAATAATTATAGGGTTATAGGAATTAAAGTAATTAATATACATAAAGCAATGAGGATACTGCCTGGCACATAGTAAGCTCTATTTTTCTCTCTCTCCAGTCCATGTATCATGGTTTTTAGTTTAAGAAAGTAGGGTCATTCTGTACCCATTGAGCTTAGAATAGCATTAGTTACATAGAAAATGACAGTTGATTGGTTTTAGAAATGCTAATTACAACTATTTATCACTTTAAAATGTTTCTCAGCCCAGAGGATCACATCTATTTGCAGCCATTAAACATCCTTGATTATAATTTATCTTTTATCATAGAAGGTGAAATCACATTTCACCAAGCCAAGAAAAAACATTTTTTTTTTTTTCTGAAAGTATCACAGAAAATGTCTACTCCACCACCTGCGTTTGGCCTTAAAGAAATGTCCTTTTCAGCCCCAAGGCATGAGGGGAGTCTCTCCTGCATGTGAAATGCCTAGCACTCCCCACCGTCCTTGGATTGTTTCTAACCCCAAGTTTTCTCTCCACATTGTCAGAAGTTCAGTCAATTGGAGATACAGTTAAGTTAACAAGAACCCTTTTAAAAATGTCTCCCCCAATTCATTCTTCAAAGTACAGGTGGGGCTTGATGTAGAGTAGCATGAGGACCCCAGGACCCTGGAGGGAGAGTTGCTAGGAGGTTGGAGAGGGGAAGATGCAAAAGATAAACTTTCAAGAGATCAGCACTTCACTCAGGGCCAACATTTTCCCCAGGAAGAAGGAAATGTTTAATCTTACTGTTTTCCTTTCCTCTGCCTATTTAGTCCTCCATTTTCAAGACCTAGAATTTGAATCTCCAGCCTGTTTGGACTCCTTGCCCCTCTGTTGCTCTTCAAAACCCCAATCTGAGTCATTTGGTCACATGTCCTCTCCTACCCTACCAGAAGGCTGTGAAACACTGATTCAGAGTCTCTGTGCCTGGGGACTGGGGTCACAGCCGCCCTGGCCGCCAGGCTTTGCAGAGCCTCAGGGTTGCTAGCACCCCATCAGTGGGCCCCAGGTCACCTCCCTGCCCCTCTCTCCCCCTCCCCTGTCTCTGCCCCACATCAGCTGTTCAGCCCTCTCTTCAAGCATCTACCTTGCCACTTCTCCCCGATTTTATAGCAAGTATTCTTGCCTATTCCTTCTTTGAGAACATAGACGCTGTCAGATAGGAAGTTTTCCAGCTTTTTAGAAGACTTGCGAATATGTTTACACAACCCTATTTCGGAATAATTTTCCCTGAATGCCACATTTCCCTACTTCTCTTTACAACTAAACAGGTGAGGAGTTGCCTGCACTTCCCGCTTCTGCTTCCTCACGGCCACCATGCTGTGACTGACAGGCCCACCAGGCACTGCTTGCCAAGGTCACAGCCGGCCTTCATGTGGCTGAATCCGGCAATCCCGCTCTGCCTGTGTGCTGCCTGACACTGTGGCAGCGTGAGGTGTTGCCACTCCCATGCTGAAAACCTCATCCCTCAGGTCGTGAGATTGCCCTCTCCTGGTTTTCTCTGTGCCTTTCTGGCTGTTTCTTTTTTCAAATGTTCCCCTCCTTCAACCTACATCTTCAGAATCTGTGTCTTCCTCTCAGGGCCATGTCCTTGGCCTTCTTTTCTCTCCACACCCCTCCTGTGCTTCAGCAATCATGTGCTGATTGCTCCATAGATTCTACTGAAAAACCTTCTTCCTAAACCCCAGACACATAAATCCAGCAGCCTCCTGAACAGCTCCACCTAATCGTGCACAGGAACCTCGACTCAACAGCTTCACACCTGTACCTCTTCTCTTCTGCCATTTATATTATTTTTAAACCCTTTTATCGAGAAATAAAAAACTCAAAACCATGCAAAAGCCCAAGAGTAGCATAATGAGTTATTAGAAAGATAACTTTCTTCTAACTACAACTCAGGTAAAGATTTAGAACTTTTTCATTCACCACAGAAGCCCTTCCCTGTGCCCTGATCCAAACACCCTCCCCACCCAAATTAACCACTACCCTGATTTTCACAGATATCCTAGAATGTCTTTAAGGTTTAATCACTTAACTATTCATTTCTAGAAATTTTAGTTTAAATCACGCTCACTTTTTTTTAAAGCTTAATGTCTTTTAAATCTCCTTCAATCTACAGTCTCCCCCTTCATTTCTTTCTTTTTCTTATAATTTACCTGTTGAATCCAGACCATTTGGCCTATAGAGTTTCCCATAGTTTCCCAGTTGCACACTCGTGGTGCGGGTCGCGTTCCTCTGTTCTCTTATTTTATACAGATTGGTGGCTGGATCCACAGACTGGATCAGACTCAGGTTGGAACCTTTTGGCAAAACTAGGGGGGCATATGGGATTCTTTTGTCATGCACTACATAATGACTAGTTTTTCTTCATGCTTACATTCCTTAATACTTCAGGGCTTCAGAATGGTAATATTCTAATATTTTATTTTTGTTTTTATTTATTAGCTGAAATAATTTTGTGCTTCACTCTCATCTACTCTGATTACAGTTCATATAGGAAATAATGCTTCTTCGATAGCAGACATGGCAGGGCGTTCCAGCTTCATCTTGAGCATATTCCACCCTGACCTCCTATTTTGCTTTTTGTTTGTTTATTTTAAAATAGAAAATGGTATTTCAAGACCACATAATGAGCATTATGGACGGTCATTGTACATATAATACCTTGTGAGTTCATACTGATGTTTTCAATTCAGCTTCAGTACTACAGAGGTTTTACTTAACCACTTCTCTATTATGGTACATATCCTTTTTTCCACAACAGGAATTCTGGCTCTATAGTACAGAGAGGATGCTAGCATTAGAATGTTTTATACATACTCATTTGCTTTATCCCTCTTTACACATGAACCAGTCTCAGAATGACAGTTTTATACACCACCATCATTAATTCTGATTACTGAAAACAATTTTAAAAATGGTTTTGCCAATACTATCCCTGAGTCACCCTATTTTTTTAAATAGTTGGACTATATCTACATTGCTAAAACATTTCACCATTACACACTATAACCTTTTCATTTTTAACTGCATTTAGTTTTACTTCTACAGGTAACCATATAGTTATGTTCATCACCAGTCCTTATGTCAATTTCTCAACAGTTTTGGTTTTCTGAGACTTGTTGCCAAGTAGATTCCTCATGAAAGGCTCACAGAACAGTATTCCTTCTTCTTGCATGTTATTAATAGTTTCTCTGTGTTCTTTATATTTGAAAGTCAGTTTCACCACATGTAAAATCTTTGCTCCCAGTTTCTTTTCTTGAATATCTTAAATCAGATTATTTATATCAAAATAGAAGTAACAGATTGAAGATTTAAGGTCCCGGGATCCTTATACTGCTCTACATCAAGCCCCACCTGTACTTTGAGGGACAGATGGGGAGAGACATTTTTAAAAGGGTACTTGTTAAGCCAAGTGTATCTCCAGTTGACTGAACTTCTGACAATATGGAGAAGCTGTCCAAGTCTGATCATAATTTTATTTTCCTTAAATGCCAGATACTCTTTTTACATAGGTGTCCAAAGGATTTTTTCTCTTTTAAGTCTGATAATGTTATTAGAATGTATCTTCATGTTGCTCATTCTGGGTTAATATCCTTAGGTATTTAGCATGCATTTTCAATATATACTTTGAAATTTTTTTTAAAAAATTTAATTTTAAGGTTTTCTTGAGGTATAGTTTTCCTTTTGCTTTGCTTTTCTTTTTTCTGGGACTTTTCTGTATCTGCATGTTGGTTCTTCTTTGCCTGTCTTCACTATTTGTCACCTTATATCAAACCCTTTATATCATCTTCATTTCTGTTCAGCTTTTAAACTTATCCTCCTTTTCCATTTCTATTTCTCTTAAGGCATTATTTATCATATTTAATTACCCTTGTGTTCCTTATTGCTTAGTTTCTAAAACAACCTTTTATCTTACATTTCACTGTTTTTATGTTGTTCTTCTATGTCTTATATCATTTTCTTTCTTTTTTTTTTTTTTATACTTCAAGTTCTGGGATACATGTGGAGAATGTGCAGGTTTGTTACCTAGGTATACATGTGGCATGGTGGTTTCCTGCACCCACCAACCTGTCATCTACATTAGGTATTTCCCCTAATGCTACCCCTCCCCTTGCTCCCCACCCGCTGGCAGGTCCCAGTGTGTGATGTTCCCCTCCCTGTGCCAGTATGTTCTTATTGTTCCATTCCCACTTACGAGTGAGAACATATGGTGGTTGGTTTTTCTGTTCCTGTGTTAGTTTGCTGAGAATGATGGTTTCCAGCTTCATCCATGTCCCTGCGAAGGATATGAACTCATTCTTTTTTATGCCTTCATAGTATTCCATTGTGTATATGTACCACATTTTCTTTTTCCAGTCTAACATTGATGGGCATTAGGGTTGGTTCCAAGTCTTTGCTATTGTGACTACTGCCCCATTAAACATGTGTGTGCATGTGTCTTTATAGCAGCATGATTTATAATCCTTTGGGTATATTCCCAGTAATGGGATGGCTGGGTCAAATGGTATTTCTAGTTCTAGATCCTTGAGAATTCGCCACATTGTCTTCCACAATGGTTGAACTAATTTACACTCCCACCAACAGTGTAGAAGCATTCCTATTTCTCCACATCCTCTCCAGCATCTGTTGTTTCCTGACTTTTAATGATTGCCATTCTAACTGGCGTGATATGGTATCTCATTGTGGTTTTGATTTGCATTTCTCTAATGACCAGTGATGATGAGCTTTTTTTCATATGTTAGTTGGCCACATAAATGTCTTCGTTTGAAAAGTGACTGTTCATATCCTTTGCCCACTTTTTGATGGGGTTATTTGTTTTTTTCTTGTAAATTTGTTCAAGTTCCTGGTGGATTCTGGATATTAGCCCTTTGTCAGATGGATAGATTGCAGAAATTTTCTCCCATTCTGTAGGTTGCCTGTTTACTCTGATGATGGTTTCTTTTGCTGTGCAGAAGCTCTTTAGTTTAATTAGATCCCATTTGTCAATTTTGGCTTTTGTTGCAATTGCTTTTGGTGTTTTAGTCATGAAGTCTTTGCCCATGCTTATGTCCTGAATGGTATTGCCTAGGTTTTATTCTAGGGTTTTTATGGTTTTAGGTCTTATGTTTAAATCTTTAATCCATCTTGAGTTAATTTTTGTATAAGGTGAAAGTAAGGGGTCCAGTTTCAGTTTTCTGCATATGACTAGCCATTTTCCCATTTATTAAATAGGGAATCCTTTCCGCATTGCTTGTTTTTGTCAGGTTTGTCAAAGATCAGATGGTTGTAGGTGTGTGTCTTGTTATTTCTGAGACGTCTGTTCTGTTCCATTGGTTTAAATGTCTGTTTTGGTACCAGTACCATGCTGTTTTGGTTACTGTAGCCTTATAGTATAGTTTTAAGTCAGGTAGCATGATGCCTCCAGCTTTGTTCTTTTTGCTTGAGATTGTCTTGGCTATATGAGCTCTTTTTTGGTTCCATATGAAAGTAGTTTTTTTCTAATTCTGTGAAGAAAGTCAGTGGTCGCTTAATGGGAGTAGCATTGAATATATAAATTACTTTGGCCAGTATGGCCATTTTTACAATATTGATTCTTCCTATTTATGAGCATGGAATGTTTTTCCATTTGTTTGTGTCCTCTCTTATTTCCTTGAGCAGTAGTTTGTAGTTCTTCTTGAAGTGGTCCTTCACATTCCTTGTAAGTTGTATTCCTAGGTATTTTATTCTCTTTCTAGCAATTGTGAATGAGAATTTGCTCATGATTTGGCTCTCTGTTTGTCTATAATTAATTGGTGTATAGGAATGCTTGTGATTTTTGCACATTGGTTTTGTATCCTGAGACTTTGCTAAAGTTGCTTATCACCTTAAGAGTTTTGGGGCTGAGATGATGGGGTTTTCTAAATAGACAATCATGTCATCTGCAAACAGAGGTAATTTGACTTCGTCTTTTCCTATTTGAATACCCTTTATTTCTTTTTCTTGCCTGATTGCCCTGGCCAGAACTTCTAATACTGTGTTGAATAGGAGTGGTGAGAGAGGGCATCCTTATCTTGTGCCAGTTTTCAAAGGGAATTCTTCCAGCTTTCGCCCATTCAGTATGATATTGGCTGTGGGTTTGTCATAAATAGCTCTTGTTATTTTGAGATATGTTCCATCGATACCTGGTTTATTGGGAGTTTTTAGCATGAAGGGCTGTTGAATTTTATCAAAGACCTTTTCTGTATCTGCTGAAATAATCATTGGTTCTGTTTATGTGATGGATTATGTTTATTGATTTGCATATGTTGAACCAGCCTTGCATCACAAAGATGAAGCCTATATTTAGGATAGTTAGGTGTTCTTGTTGCATTCATCCCTTTACCATTATGTAATGCCCTTCTTTGTCTTTTTTTATACTTGTTGGTTTAAAGTCTGTTTTATCAGAGACTAGGATTGCAACCCCTGCTTTTTTTTCTTTCCATTTGCTTGGTAAATCTTCATCCCTTTATTTTGAGCCTGTGTGTGTCTTTGCACATGAGATGGGTCTCCTGAATACAGCACACCAAAGGGTCTTGACTCTTTATCCAATTTGCCAGTCTGTGCCTTTTGATTGGGGCATTTAGCACATTTACATTTAAGGTTGTTATTGTTATGTGTGAATTTGATCATGTCATTATGATGCTAGGTGGTTATTTTGCCCATTAGTTGATGCAGTTTCTTCATAGTGTCGATGGTCTTTGCATTTTGGTTTGTTTTTGCAGTGGCTGGTACTGGTTTTTCCTTTGCATATTTAGTGCTTCCTTCAGGAAGTCTTGCAAGGCAGGCCTGGTGGTGACAGAATCCCTCAGCATTTGCTTCTGTGTAAAGGATTTTATTTCTCCTTCACTTATGAAGCTTAGTTTGACTGGATATGCAACTATGGGTTGAAAATTCTTTTCTTTTTCCTTTTTTTTTGAGATGGAATCTTGCTGTTATCAGCCCAGGCTGGAGTGCAATGGCACAATCTCGGCTCACTGCAATCTCTGCCTCCCGGGTTCCAGCAATTCTCCTGCGTCAGCCTCCCAAGTAGCTGAGATGACAGGTGCCCACCACCCCGCCTGGCTAATTTTTGTATTTTTAGTAGAGATGGGGTTTCACCATGTTGGCCAGGCTCATCTTGAACTCCTGACCTCAGATGATCTGCCCACCTGGGCTTCCCAAAATGCTGGGATTACAGGCATAAGCCACTGTGCCCGGCCCTTTTTTTTAAAGAATGTTGAGTATTGGCCCCGACTCTCTTCTGACTTTTAGGATTTCTGCAGAGGATCCGCTGTTAGTCTGATGGGCTTCCCTTTGTGGCTAACCCGACCTTTCTCTCTGGCTGCCCTTGACATTTTTTCCTCCATTTCAACTTTGGTGAATCTGACAGTTAATGTGTCTTGGGGTTGCTTTTCTTGAGGAATATTGTTGTGGTGTTCTCTGTATTTCCTGAATTTGAATGTTGGCCTGTCTGGCTCGGTTGGGGAAGTTCTCCTGGATAATATCTTGAAGTGTGTTTTCCAACTTGGTTCCATTCTCCTCGTCACTTTCAGGTACACCAATCAAACATTTGGTCTTTTCACATAGTCCCATATTTTTTGGAGGCTTTGTTCATTCTTTTTTCTCTAATCTTGTCTTCACGCTGTATTTCATTAAATTGATCTTCAAACTCTGATATGGTTTCTTCCCCTTGATTGATTTGGCTCTTGATACTTGTGTATGCTTCACGAAGTTCTCATGCTGTGTTTTTCAACTCCATCAGGTCATTTATGCTCCTTTCTAAGCTGTTTATTCTAGTTAGCAATTCCTGTAACTTTTTATCAGAGTTCTTAGCTTCCTTGCATTGGGTTAGAACATGCTCCTTCAGCTCAGAGGAGTCTGTTGTTACCCACCTTCTGAATCCTACTTCTGTCAATTTGTCAAACTCATTCTCCCTCCAATTTTGTTCCCTTGCTGGTGAGGAATTGTGAACCTTTGTAGGAGAAGGGGCATTCTGATTTTTTGAATTTTCAGCCTTTTTGTGCTGTTTTTTCCTCATCTTTATGGATTTATCTACCTTTGGTCTTTGCTGTTGGTGGCCTTTGGATGGAGTTTTTGTGCGGTTGTCCTTTCTGTTGATGTTCATGCTATTGCTTTCTGTTTGTTAGTTTTCCTTCTAACAGTCAGGCCCCTCTTCTGCAGGTCTGCTGGAGTTTGCTGGGAGTCCACTCCAGACTCTGTTTGCCTGGGTATCACCAGCAGAGGCTGCAGAACAGCAAAGATTGCTGCCTGTTCCTTCCCCTGGAAGCGTCATCCCAGAGGGGCACCCCCTAGATGCCAGCTGGAGCTCTCCTGTATATGGTGTCTGTCGACCCCTGCTGGGAGGTATCTCCCAGTCAGGAAGCACGGAGGTCAGGGACCCACTTGAGGAGAGAGTCTTGCCCTTAGCAGAGCTTGAGACTGTGCTAGGAGATCCACTACTGCCTTCAGAGTCAGCAGGCAGGAACATTGAAGTCTGTTGAAGATGCACCTACAGCCGCCCCTTCCCCCAGGTGGTCTGTCCCAAGGAGATGGGAGTTTTATCTATAAGCCCCTGACTAGGGCTGCGGCCTTTCTTTCAGAGATGCCCTGCCCAGAGAGGAGGAATTTGGGAGGTAGTCTTGCTACAGCGGGTTTGCAGCGCTGTGGTGGACTCCACCCAGTTCAAACTTCCAGCAGCTTTGTTTACACTCAAGCCTCAGTAATGGTGGATGCCCCTACCCTCACCGAGCTCAAGCATCCCAGGTTGACTTCACATTGCTGTGCTGGCAGCGAGAATTTCAAGCCAGGGGATCTTAGCTTGCTGGGCTCCATGGAGGTGGGATCCACTGTGCAAGACCACTTGGCTCCCCGACTTCAGCCCCTTTTATAGGGGAGTGAGCAGTTGTGTCTCGCTGGCATTCCAGGTGCCACTGGGGTATGAAAAAAAAAACTCCTGCAGCTAGCTCAGTGTCTGCCCAAACAGCTGCCCAGTTTTGTGCTTGAAACCCAGGGCCCTTGTAGTGAGGTATCTGCGGGAATCTCCTGGTCTGTGGGTTGCAAAGACTATGGGAAAAGCATAGTGTCTGGGCCAGAATGCACCATTCCTCACAGCACAGTCCCTCACAGCTTCCCTTGGCTAGGGGAGGGAGTTCCGTGACTCCTTGCGTTTCCTGGGAGAGGTGACGCCTCATCCTGCTTCGGCTCGCCCTCCATGGGCTGTACCCACTGTCTAACCAGTCTCAATGAGATGAGCCGGGTACCCTAGTTGGAAATGCAGAAAGCACCTGCCTTCTGCTTTGGTCTTGCTGGGAGCTAGCTGCAGACCAGAGCTATTCTTATTCGGCCATCTTGCCCGGGGAATCTCGTCTTGTATCATTTTCTTAATGTCTTTTATCTGTTTCTGAAATATAGATTCGAGTTCTCTTTTAAAAATGTAGTATATTTTGATATGTCTTTTGACACAAATTGGCTGTGAGATGTTATTTTGCTTCTTATTCTTTTTATCTTATGGGATAGCTATATAGGATATGACCTTTCTGCTTTTCAGTTGCTTATTTTGATTGGCAATTAGTTTTACTGAACTTTGAAAGGAAATTTGGTTACTGTTTTCTTTGTTTTTTTATTTTATTTATTTTAAATTGACAAAATTGTTTATATTTATGGCTTACAACATGATATTTTGAAATACATAAATATGGAATGGCTAATCAAGCTAATTAACATATGCATTACCTCACATACTATATTTTGTGGTGAGAACAAGTTGCATTTTTAACTTCAGAGCTGCTTCTGCTTTTTTGTTGTTGTTGTGTTTTTTTTTTTTTTAATGTGGCATAAAAAAAAATGTGGTGGCTTGCTTTTAGAGATGTCCTCCTGGCTTTGTTCCCCTTCCCCATTTTTATCTGGGTCTTTTTTTCATCTGTGTTATTTGTATCCCACTCAATTTTGATTTTCTTCCCAGCAGTTTCTCCTCATGTGGGCCCTTTACTGGAAAGGAGTCCCAGCAGGTCAGATTGGAAAATTCACTAGGGCTGGGCTGTCTTTGATGTAAGCTCCTTGTGCTCATCCACTACTAGAGTGGGCAAGATCCCTCCCAGTGTCAACTACTGTTCTTAAAATGTGAGATTTCTAGAGAAAACCTTTTGGCCCTTTTGAGATTCTCCTATTCTCAAGTCCATCAGACATTAATCTTCTTACTCCCATGCTGGTGTCATGCAGGGCTTACGACTGGAGGTGGTTTGTCTCTACTGGAATATATTTGGACTTGATTGGAATGTCATGTCCCCCAGTTTTTGTTTGGGTTTTGCTATTTCTTTGCTGTGTCAGTTTTTGTCTGTTTCTTCTCTTTTGCTGACTCTTTTATCATGAACCTAGTTACTCAAACCAGAAACTAGGCAGTCATTTTCAGTTTTCCTTCTCATTTACTTTTATATTTTAGTTCACTTCTTTATCCTTAATATTTCTTAAATCCTACCACTTCTTTCCATTTTAACTGTTACTATCTTACACCAGATTCCTATAACATCTCTGCTAGTGCTACAGTCTTAGAATCTGATCTCTCTGCTTCCAATCTAGATAGTATCCACCTGTAGTTAGAGTGACCTTTCTGAGATGCAAATCTGAACCCAACTCTTCCTGACATTAAGAGCTACTTGGAATAATTTCTCCAAATGCCAATCTTTCTTCTCACCCCTAGAGTTCTGTCTGTAGTATTATTTTGTGTGCTTTGCCTTTTTATTGGAGAATGCCTATATCATTATTTTTTGAGGAAAAATTTCAATAATTTGTATTTATTTTAAAAGAAATCTGTAAGTTCACAAGAATTTGTTATAAGATGTATTGTATTTCCTAATGGTCTTTAAATATTTTTCTCACTTTCAACTTTCAACAGAAAAAAAAAAATTCCAGACTGCTATGCCTGAAGTATTCCATTTCCTTTTGTGAAATCATGAACTTGAATTTATTAAACATAAATATATAACTGTGAATGTGAATAAACAAATAAAATGAAATTATTTTTAAGTGCCTTTGACATAAAGCAAAGTGTATTTGGTTCCATATTTAAATGATTCCCCTGTACAGTTCTCAGCTTTATCAAATCCAAGTAGCTGCCTTTATAAGAATAAGCATGTAATAAAAACTAAGAAACCTTTAAGTGATTCATATCACATCACCCTGCCAAGAAATCGTGACAGGTTTATTATCTGAACACATCTGGGGTAGAATTACAAACAAGAACTTGGCAGGGAAACCATTTGGGAGCACTTTGGTCTTAATAGAAGAATGAATCTATATAATATTAATTGGGACTTGCTGTTGGGTGGCAAGCATCGAATTCTATAAGAAGCAGACCTCCTGGAGCTTCTTGTTCGAAGTCTGCACTGCAGAGGGAGGGACCAGTGGGAAGGGAAAAGTAAAAAAACTGCTCCCATCCACCACATTCACCACCTTCCCGCTGCAACACATGCACACACCAGTGCATGTAAACCTCAGATCTTAGCTGTGTCCTCAATAGTCTTAACCCAGAGAAACTTAATTAAATCTACCCCTATGTGGAAAGTAAGCAAAGAGATTCCCAGGTGAAGTGGTAACCAAAAGTAAATGATAAAGCTAGAAATTCATTTACAAATGACAAGGAAACCTGACATGAAATGGAGAGGGAAATACAAGTTTGAGAGGCATAAGATGAAACATCAGCTTGAAGTCAAAAATATCTAAACTACTTAGGTAGACTAAAGAATAACGATCTTAAAATGAAGACAGGTATTAAACAGGAAGAAAAGATCTTGGAAGTATGTAAGATGAATATATGAGACTTCCACGGCTTCTGGCAGAATACTTAGAATGGAGAGCACATCTTTCTTGTATAGAGTCCTGGTGTTAGGCTGTGAAATTACAGAAGTGTCTCTGAAGGATTTCTAAACAGTAGAGAAATGGGGCCGATACAGAATGTACTTGTAGCTGTCACTCTGATTTCTGGTACCAGAGTCAGAATTTTCCCAGGATACCCTATTATGCAGTGCTAATCATGCTGCTTTAATTGTCCCTTTACTTAGGAGTACGAGACTCAATCTAGTGCAGAAGCCAAATTTGTGAAGCAGCTAGACCAATGTGAGATGATTCTTCAAGCATCTGAATATGAAGACCTTGAACACGAACCTGGAAGACTGCAAGACTTCTATGATTCCACAGCAGGTACTTAACACCATTTTCAACAGGAGTCCGTTTTAGTTTGGCTTACTCAGTGTAGTGACCAATGTTAACATTAGGGAAACCCACTGTTAGTACCCTTATCTGACCTTTTCACGTGGAGCATCTAAAAACAAAGGGAAGGAAACATTCGGGTAAGAGGTTGAGGACAGGAAATAAATGGAATAGAGTTTAATGTGGAATGAACAGTAAGCAACAACAAACACAGGCAAGAACAGACTGTGAGAGAAGAGATGTTGGGGTGAACAGTCCCCCATGCTAGCCGTCATGGACCTATGATAGCTTAGAGCTTGGTTGCTACCAAAGCAGAAATCTGGGGAGGTCTGAGGAGCAGGGATGACAGTACAGATCAGCCAACTGAAGTGTAGAGGTGTTTACAAGAGAGACACCTACATCCTTGTTTACATCCTGAGCCGGCCTAGCCCCTCTGATCTTCCTCCTTGCCTTTTCATATGTAGGTGCTTCATTCTCCTTACTTAATTACAGGTTTGGGATGGGCAGAGATTGTCTTCAGCTTTCTGAGCTCTCACACCTGAGTTTTCCCATATTTCCTGGTAGAGGCACTCAGGAGCCTGGTGAAGTTTCCCCTAGCTCTACCTAATTGATGATTCGTTGCCTGAGTCTCATCCTTATTCTCAGTTGCACCTGGGGTGACAGAGCGTAAATGCCAAGTGGTCCCCTTCGACCGCTTCCCAGGACCTGCAGTCTCCTTCTGCTTTGGAGTGAAGCATGGGTCAGATCACAGACTAGAGCCCCCAGTGAACCCTGGGATCAAGCTGGGGAAATGAATGTACTCTCTTGTCAATATGGGAATGTATTTTTTGCTGTTCTTTTGCTTTGCAGGAAAATTCAATCACCCTGAGATAGTCCAGCTTGTTTCTGAACTTGAGGCAGAAAGAAACGCTAACATAGCTGCAGCTGCCAGTGAGCCACACTCCTGAGACACTCTCTACATTGCTGCATTCCTGTAAACACCATTATTTTTCCATTTCATTGTATTGTGTTTTGCCATTGTTGGTCTCTTGATTTCCCTAGATGTGAGTCTGTTTGTTTTCAGTTGTCTGGACTTCAGCAAGAAATGTGATATAACTTGGGCACTAAAAGAAGCCACAGAACAGGAAGCGGTCACGAAAGTGCCATGGATGAAGACTGGAGGGGGCAGTGCCTGTTTATGAACTAAATAAATAAATATTAAACACCTAAAACTTTGGAGTTTTAAAATTTATTGGAGATTTAAAATCATCTTATTCTGACTTAACTACCAATATCCCCAAAGGCCAGATTCATTGAACAATAGAAAATTTCATTATGATTGCTTGTAAGAACAGATTCTTCAGCTGATTTAGTGATAAGAATCCAGAAAAGAAAATGTACTAGTAATGTATTCTCTCCCCAGATGAAATTGCTGCCTTATTCAGATTCACTCTCTTGAGCCAGATTTTGAATTTCACTGCAGACTGCTTCAGACTCCTAATCATAGGCTTGTAAACCTACTAATAGGCTCTGCCCCTCTTTCCAGTACTTTTTGTCATTTAGAGATATAAACTGGGGCATATAAAAATGCAACTTGTATTCCTCTGTATATTTCTCCCTGACTTATAAATCTTGAGAGCTTGATTGTAAGAAATGTAAATAGGAACTGGGGTCATTGAGAGTTAGGTAGGGAATATATCAACCCAATTTCTTCCTCTCTTCTCCCTTTCATAGGATAAATAATCCACCCCATCTGCTCTTACATTGAATAGTGCAAAAAGGAATACGATTTCCACAAACCTGCCACAGATTTTGGTGTGGAGCAATGATGCTTGTCCCTTTAATTCAAATATCACTTTCCATTTGAAGGCCTTTGAGGCTGGCATGCTGAAAATTCTAGGCAGCGTTTCTTTGGAAACTTTGCAGTATCCGTGGATACCCAATCTGCAGGAAGCAAGGTGCATGATCTTTTCAGAAGCAACACACATATGTGTGTGTAAATGATCTGTATCAAAAAGAAGAAAGAGGGTAAAGTCCGTTACTGGATATATGGTTAGTAGGAAAACAACTCCATCTATTAGGAATGTGGAGTTTTTCCCTTGGCATGAAAACATACACACAAAATAACCCCAGATAAAGTTCAAGTATTTATAACCAGAAGGTGTTCTGTGGCCTCACAGTTTTATTTTCAATGTTTTGTCTACCATGATTTTCATAAATAACTAACAATGCAGTTCACAGAGAGACTTTGGAAACTTCTACTGGGTTAAACTTTATAACTAGTCACTTAACCATTACCTCAGTTCATCATCTACCTGCCAAATGGGAGTTTTCAATTAATCCTAAACCTTCCTTCCTGAGAAAATACACCTTTTAAAGGAATAAAGAAAAAAGACGACAGTGTTATAAATAAAACATTTGATAAGAAAATAACAAAATGAAAATCAATAAAATAACAGCTCCTGAGTCTGCCAGCAATGTCTATAAATATTTGAGCATTATTACTTAAAAATGCTTTCGTTAGAAGATACCTGCGACTTACCTAGAATTTGTCTTCTGAATGACAACCCTATAATTACAATGCAGAGTAAATAATTATTCATGGTTTGAACTCAAGAAAAAAGAATTATTTGTTACTGTTTGTCAGATTCTAGCCCAAACTGAGGTCCAAGGGGAGTTGGTGGGCTGGTGGCAGGTAGCTGGAAAAACTTGTGGAATCGTAGGCAGTTTTGACATGGCCTTATTCTCTCTCTGGGCGCGAGCCATATGTACAGCATCAGCGGGGTAGTTAAACCTTTTACAGACAATAGTGGATTCAAGCCAAGCACAGGCTCCTGTGAATGGTCACCTAATGTGCCTCAGGTGGCGTGGTTACATAATGTGTAGAGTTGTGCGCCTGCGTTCCAAACCCACTGAGTCATCCTGTGCCAGAAGGCTGCCTCAGCCTACTCCTGACTAAAATGCAGCCATTTCCCTTATACTCCATCCCCTAGGCTGAGGGGAGTCTTTCAGGTAGGGATACGTGCCCATAGGGTGGAGCCCTGAATTCATAACCCACAACAACAATACAGAGAGCAACAGCTCCTTACTAGGATCCCAGCTATGCTACTTAGGACTATTAGGGCGCGGCGTAGGCCAGAGCCCAGAGATGTCTACCATCTCTGCAGGGGGTTACCAGTAAGGCTCTCAACCACCCTGATCTCCCATGAGACCTCTTGCAGGGCTGCTGTTATGTTCTGCCAATTGTCAGGGATAAAGGTTCCTAAAAGAGCACAGGTGCCTCCTTGTGCAGCAGGTTATTGTGTCTAAGCACATTCAGTTTTGCAACACCACCTTTCTCATCTGATGAGCCTCATCCATTAACAGGACGAGGGCCACTTGGGTGTAATTCAGAGCCTGAGTGGTGTGCTCTGCAAGAGAGGTAACTTGTGCTTCTATAGTTGTGACACCCACTCCAGGGATAGTCACTGTCAAGGGGTAGAACCACCAAGGGGCTCGTCGCACTCAGAAACGAGAGTGTAGCACCTCCCAGTTACGCAGTGTCTGGGCAGTGTGGACAGAACAGTGGCAGGTACATAAGACCACCCCCAGGTCCAACATTTAGTCCAGTTCACTGGTAGGTAAGGCCACCCTGTGTCCCCACAGACCCATGAACTGCCGGGGGCACAAAGTCCATTGGGGCCCAACCTTGGTGGGGCTGCTTGTTCCAGCATACCTTCAATATGGTGACATGTGTTATGTTTACACAGGCCGTGATGGGTACCCATCCCACAGGAGTGTTAGCCCAAAGTTGCTTTATGCACTGTGACACCTGGGCTGGGGGTACTACATGTTCCCCCACTAGCCAGCCCCAGCCATCATAAATGCTGTGGGCCAGTCAGGTAATGGGAGCACCATGGATCTTGCAGCATCCTTTGTCTAAAGCTTGCCACGTTGCATTCCAGTTGTCAACCATGGGACCCCAAATCTCCAGCCAGGTCTAGTTCTCTGCAGTCACTGAATGTATATGCCAAGGCAAGTCATCTGCAGCTGCTGCTGGAAGGGCAGTGCAGACCCAAAAGTTGGAAACATTGGTCACCTCAGCATAGGTGTGGGTGCAGTTTACAATGCAGTTGGAGCATGTTAACCTATGGCCAAAATGGTAGAGCAGGCAGAGCTGCGAACAGGTAAATCATGTCCCTCAGGCAAAATACAGGTTAACTTTTCATCCATGGATAACAATGCAGCTGCCAAGAGCTTCTGCCCTGGGCGATTGTACTACACCTTCTCAGCTCCTCATGGTTCCTATGGGTCCAGTGTCTATGCCAAAGTCAAGCAAAGTCAAGGAGGAGCTCATAGTAGGCCATGCAGACAGTACTTATGTCTCCCAGAGGAGTGTTTCTTCCCTGGCCATTGCCCTAAGAACAGTCAACCAAGGATGACATGCATTGAACGCCCAAGGAGTGACATGCAAGTCATACTGTAGGCCCTCCCCACAGGGAGCTACAATGGTCAACCACCAGCAGGGGAGCCTGGAGGGTCCATGGCCACAGCCAGGTTTTCTGTTCCCCTCCCTTCAGGGACGTTGGGGCAGCCAACAAAAGGTTACCGTTCGTCCCCATACCTGGTCGGAGGAGGTCATCCTTAGTGTGTATCTGCAACTGAATAGGGGTGGTGGCCCAGTATAACAAAGCCTCCGCAAGGGCTGGGCCATCTTTCCATGGCCATTCATTCAAGGTTTGAACCGCCAGGTCCAGCTTGGAACTCCAGCTCTGCAAAGACAGGGGTGTGACATGCAACCATAACCCATTCTTCAAGAGCCCTTTATATCACTCAATCATACCCACAGCTTGTGGATTGTATGGCACATGGAATCCCCACTTTATGTCCATTTGTTGTGCCCATTGTTGTACCCGTTGTCCAGTGAAGTGGGTTCCCCTATCACTCTCTACAGCCAGAGGGCAACCATACAGGGTACATAAGTGTTGCAAGACCCGGTGCTGTTGATTGGCCACCCTGCAAGGGTAGATGTACCAGGGCAGGTTCTGTGACCATGTCCACAGCTGTTAGCACATGTGTATTCCTTGCAATTTTGACAGCAGCCCAACGTAGGTCTACCTACCACCGGTCAAGGTCAACTCGCACCTATTGTTCACTTGTGTACAAGGTGGGCAGGATGCGTCCACATCTAGGGTGATGGACTGAGCTAGCATGCTGGGCATTTCTGATGAGCCTCCAAATATCTGTGCATCCGGCAGGGACAGGACCCTCCACATGGGCTTATTGCCCTGTACATCAGTTTTGCCCCCAGCATGTCCCGTTTCTTGTGTAGACACAAGGGCCACATTCTTGTGTAGGTGCGACTAAACCATTGGGACCTTGGTCAAGACATGCCTGCCTCAACATTACCAAGAGGGGCCAAAGGCATATGACCTGCACACCATGATAAATAGTTACATCTTTTCTGATGATCCATTTCCCGAGTGGTCTTGTCCACATCACCTTGGCCTCCACATAGGTGAGTGGCCGACTAGGCCAATTTGTATTTTCCAAGTTTAGCTTAGAACCACAAGGTTAAGCCTAGAGAGAGCTGCCCAGAACTATTTGGTACAGGATTACCATAGATGTCTGCTCCCTTAGTGATCACCATCGTATACTGCTCTGCTAAGTTCAGGGCCCATTGGCTACTTTGCATACCCGGTTTCAATCATATGGTGTCTGTACTAGGGTTGCACTGCAGCAGTAGGGTCCCAGGCAGCATAGATTCCTTGACTAGATCCATCTGTGTACCATGCCCCATGGGGAATGGGGGTTACCCTTCCTTAAACAGTGATGGCTTGGGGTCTAGGGGTGCCTCAGGCCCTGCAGCCTCTTGCATTAGGTCTATGGGTTCCAAGACCTCTTGCAACTCTGCTGCTAAGGGTCTTGTACTCAGCAAACCTACTCCAAGTAGGTGCCCCACTTTGCCAAAGTGGATGTCTGCGCCATCCCAGTCCAGGGGGACATTACCCATGAATACACCCATCCTGCTATTGGGTAAGCCATCCATGTTATGACTGTAGCCCATTCTGTCACACTCTCACAAGACTGAAGTGCAGCATATACAACTGCTAGCTGTTTCTCTATCAAGGACTGTTGGAGCTCAGCTCCTTTCCACAGTTGGGACCAAAAGCCTACTAATGTTCTCAGGCATTCTGTGTGCTGTCACAGGCCCCAACCAAAACCATCTGTGGTCACATGCACATCCAGCTCAAACAGGTGCCCCTGGTCAACTACCCATAGGGCTTGTGCCTGCTGAATAGCCTGCTTGGCTGCCAGGAAAGCAGTCTCAGCCATATCATCCCAATTCCAGGTAGCTCCCTTCTTTGTTAACCATGCAACGGTTTTATTATTTGAGCTAAATGGGGTAGAAATGCTCACCAATACCCCAGGAGGCCCATAAAAGTTTGCAACTGCTTCACTGTGGTGGGCCAGAGCTATGCCTGAGTTTTGTCAGTAATACCTTCTGGTATGGCCATCATCTAACCCAACCAGGTAACTCCCAAGAATTTGGCAGATAATCCAGACCCTAGGACCTTGGATTCATTGATGGCCCAACTGCATGCTGCCAAATGTTGTCACTAGAGGAGCACCGCCACATCTAAATCTACAAGAGAATCAGAGGTTAACATAATATCATCCATATAATGGAATAGGCGGACCCCTTTTGGACATTGCCAAGTGACTAAATCCGTGACAACAAGACCATGACACATGGTGAGGCTATGCACATAGCACTGTGGCAACATTGTAAAAGTCCATTGTTGCCCTTCCCACGTGCAGGCAAACTGTTCCTGGCTCTTGCAGCAATGTCGATGGAGAAAAATGCATTGACCAAGTCCACTGCATAGTGATACTGTCCCAGTTCCATTGTCAAGCATTCCATCAAATCCATGATTGATGGTACAGCTGCACACAAAGGGGGTGTTACTTTATTCAGTTCCTGATAGTTTACCATCATCTGCCAAGTTCCATCAAGCTTTCTAACTGACCACACTGGAGAATTGTAGGAGCTGTCGATGCCACACACTATCTGCACCTCCTCCAGCTTTTTAATTGTCTCAGTTATCTTCGTATGCCTGCCCAGCAAACGGCATTGGTGGGTGGAAGTAACCAGTTAGGGTTGTGGCAGGACCTGAGGCTGGTGATGCTTATGTCTGTGCAGCACCAGCTTCACCAGATGCACTCGAAGTCTGAATTCCCTGGCCGGGGTTTGTAACGTCAGGCCATGTAAAATGTCCACCCCCAGGATGTATTCAGGTCTGAGGGAGACATACACAGTATATAAATAGGGAGCCAAGCGACCAGTGCCGAGGTACAGAGACACAGGTTTCACTTTCAGTGACCAGCCTCCACAACCATCAATGTAACAGCATTGCCCGGAAACTTACCTGATTCCCATACACAAGGCTACAATCTGTGCCAATATTTACCAGCACTGGCACCTGCTCTAAGTTAGTGGGGGACCGGTGAATTGCTAATTCTACATGTGGCCACCGGTCATCTGGTGTCCCCCCAAGCTGGGCACTTTGGCCAGTTCCCTAATCAAACAGGAAAGGCGCTACATTTCAACCTGGCTGCAGCAAGTAGTCCTTGAGTTGGAGCACTTGAGAGGGAATGGGTCACGCAGCAATGTCCTTCTTCCCCTTGGTGTTTTCCAGAATTGCTTCTCTGGAGACAACTGTCTCCACAAAGTTAAGACTACTTCATTGGGCAGCTTATTGATTTTTTTCTTAGTCAACCCTGGCCAAAATCAAATCCATCCACATCTGTGAGCATGTCACTCACTGGGGCCCCCTCTTTGCCCATGGGGGAGCCCTCTGTGGACAGGGCACCTTCCTCTTCCTTATGATGTGGATCCCTCAGTACCACCGACAGCCTTCTGCTTCCCAGAGAGCAGCCATAGCAGTGGTCACTTCATTTATGTGGTGCCCTCCCTACAGGGTGAGGACAGCAGCTAGGAAGCCAAAGGCACTCGGAAATACAGAGGTAAACATTCATCATCTGGCCCCGGATATTCAGATCACACATAGCCTACCACATAACCACTGCCCAGATGACTTGCACCAAATCAGCACATGACTGCCATTTACTCACAGTTTCAGATATTTCACCAATGTCATTTCACACAGTCCATATGGCTGCCCAAAGCCACTCAATCAGGGTGTGGTCACTTTGCCCTGCCACTAACCACCTGCTCACTTGCAACCACTGAAGGAGGGAGAGGAGTTATGATGGAGGCGAGTCATGATGGAGGCCAGCTTTTCCATCCCAGAGGCAGAACAGGAGATACTATCTGCTCCCTCATCCCACAAGTGAAGCATCCAGGTAGGCAGGGGTTCCCCTGGAAGCTGGCAGCCCTACTTGCCTAATTCCTGCAACTCATTGGGGTATAGGCAATATATGAATTTTGTTGTGTTACCACTCTGGGAGGGGGTCCCTGAGCCCACCCTCGGGGCCCCAATGGCTGTTCATGATCTACCTTCTGATGGACCACTGAGCAAGTCCACAACAGAGGTCCCTCTTCCACGGTATCAGACTGAGTGAGGATCTTCAGCCAAGACAACAGACCCAGGCCTCGAAGCCTCACTCCTTGTTGGTGCTCTGTGCTTCCAGCTGCTTCAGTGCCTTCTCTACGCCCTGAAGCATGACCCATCTAACACTGCCCAGGTTTCCAACAGAGCCCATCCGAGCAGTACAGCTGCCACTGGGTACCACAGCCCATGTTCTGGCCACATGGCCGACCCAGAATCAGCAGGGACCAAAGGCTCACTCACCTCATGATCCTGCTCACCGCATCAATTGTCAGGTTCTAGCCCAAGCTGAGGTCCGGAGGGAGCCAGTGGACAGGTGGTCGGTAGCTGGAAAAACACTCAAGGAATCATAGGCAGTTTCGACATGGCTTTATTCTTTCTCTGGGTGCGAGCTATATGTACAGCATCAGCAGGATTGTTGTACCTTTTACAGACAATAGTGACTCCAAGCCAAGCACAAGCTCATGTGAGTGGTCACCTAATGTGCCTCATGTGGCAGGGTTACATAATGTCTGGAGTTGTGTGCCTGTGCTCCAAACCTGCTGGGTCATGGTGCACCAGAAGGCTACCTTGGCCTACTTCTGACTAAAGCACAACCATTTCCCTTACACTCTACACCCTAGGCCAAGGGGAATCTTTCAGGTAGGGATACATGCCCATAGGGCAGAGCCCTGGATCCATAACACACAACAATACAGAGAGCAACAGCTCACTACTAGGATCCCAGCTATACTACTTATGACTTTTAGGGCCCAGCATAGGCCAGAGCCCAGGAATGTCCACCATCTCTGCAAGGGGCCATCAACCACCTTAATTTCCCATGAGACTGCTTGCAGAGCTGCTGTTATGTTGTGCCAATTGTCAGGGATAAAGGTACAACATTGTGTTCCTAAAAGGATACAGGTGCCTCCTTGGGTAGCAGTTAGTATGTCTAAGGCCATTCAGTTTTGCAGCACCACCTCAGCTTACTCCTGATTAAAGTGCAGCCATTTTCCTTACACTGTTTTTCCCTTATGGATTGGTATTTTACCAGCTATTACATAATTCTCAATGCCCTTGTATTTGAAAATGTTGATTCACCTCAAAGCCTTGTGGTGGTGATACATGCTCTGGGGAAAATGACTGATGAAGCACTTTGTAAAAAAGCATCTCTGTACTCAGCATTTTCATTTAAGCAATTTGTCAGTATTCCCATTCAAAGGTGAAATGGGATGATTTCTGTGAAAGACATGATTTTGTTATTTTTGGTTTGCTTTAATTTATATATATATATATTATATATATATGATGGATGGATATACGTATTATATATATTTTATATATAATGTGTGTGTACATAGTATACCCTCTGGTGTGAACTGAAAGTCAAGTAGAAATGTAGCATAAAGAATTTTACCATGCTTAGAGGTTATCAAAAGTAGCCATAAATAGCAAATATAACAATATTTGCCAAATATTATTATAGTTGGAAGTTACATTTGAATGCCAGGTTTGAAGAAGTTGTTTCATATTTCATGTTAAGTCACTTTTTAACCTTATCACCATCTTCCTTTATCACGCTACTTCTACTCAAATTGAATACTAAGCGAGAGGAGAACGATGGGGTTGATGTTCAACAACTTTCAAGCTTACATGTAATTTTGGAACAGTGAACAGTGACAGAAGAGCCATGTAGATCCCTGGGTTCCCTCCACACACACTGGCCACTGTGAATGGCATGACATATCATGACATTACATCCTAAAGCATGCAGTTTGTTCTGTTTGCTATGATTCAAGAACAGATTTCTAACAAAAATTGTAATTTAGAGTAAGATATGCAGATTGCATTGCTACAATGACCTGCCAATAGTTGTAATCTATTTTTTTTTTTTTTTTTTTTGAGACAGCATCTCATCTCTCTGTCACCTGGGCTGGAATGCAGTGGCATGATCTCGGCTCACTGCAGCCTCTGCCTCCTTGGTTCAAGAGATTCTCTCATCTCAGCCTCCCAAGTAGTTGGGATTACAGGGATGTGCCACCATGCACAGCTAATTTTTGCATTTTTAGTAGAGACAGGGTTTCACTATGTTGGCCAGGCTGGTCTCGAACTCCTGATCTCAGTTGGTCAATCCACCTTGGACTCCAAAAGTTCTGGGAATACAGGCGTGAGCCACCATGCCCAGCCAATAGTCATAATCTTTATGTGATATGAGTTGTGAGATAAAGTTAGCATTATAAATTTACAAATATGTTCATCATACAACAGTATTTAAAATGTGGTAAATGGTTAAATTTCAGAATGGCTTACTTTTTTTTAAAAGCTGGTTTGTTTTGTAATCACAAAACATCAGAATTTTTGATAATTGAAAGAACTGACCCTTGTGCCATGTTGGTGTGCTGCACCCATCAACTCGTCAGCACCCATCAATTCATCATTTATATCATGTATAACTCCCCAATGCAATCCCTCCCTCCTCCCCCCTCCCCATGATAGGCCCCAGTGTGTGATGTTCCCCTTCCCGAGTCCAAGTGATCTCATTGTTCAGTTCCCACCTATGAGTGAGAACATGCGGTGTTTGGTTTTCTGTTCTTGTGATAGTTTGCTAAGAATGATGGTTTCCAGCTGCATCCATGTCCCTACAAAGGA
>NW_016825415.1:219450-224888 GCF_001698545.2 Rhinopithecus bieti | reverse complement strand
ATCTATCTATCTATCTATCTATCTATCTATCTATCTATCTATCATCTATCCATCCATCTATCATCTATCTATCTTTCAATTCTTACACTTCAATAATAAATGTGCATAGTTTTCTGTATTCAAAGATTTCCCTTCTATGGTAGAAAGCCAAACTTCTGGCTTTTCCAACCTCCAGTCCTTTTCTAGGAATAATATAATCTGCAATGTCACCTTCAATTTTGATAAACCAAGATATAAATGGTAAAAGATGTGGCAATCAAAAAAAAAAAAAAAAAAAAAGAACTGACCCTTGAACAACGCGGGGGTTAGGCCTGCACTTCAAAAATCCGATTCTAGGCTGGGTGCAGTGGCTCACGCCAGTAATCCCAGCACTTTGGGAGGCCAAGGCAGGTGGATCACAAGGTCAGGAGTTCAAGACCAGCCTGGCCAAGATGGCGAAACTCTGTCTCTACTAAAAATACAAAAATTAGCTGGGCATGGTTGTAGGCACCTGTAATCCCAGGTACTTGGGAGGCTGAGGCAGAGAATTGCTTGAACCCAGGAGGCAGAGGTTGCAGTGAGCCAAGATTACGCCACTGTACTCCAGCCTGGGCGACAGGGCAAGACTCAGTCTCAAAAATAAATAAATAAATAAAACAAAAATCCTATTCTAACTTTGGACTCCCCCCAAACTTAACTACCAACAGCTACTGTTGACCATAAGCCTTACTGATAACATAAATGGTCAATTAACACATATTTTTATGCTATATGCATTACATATGGTATTCTTACAATAAAGTAAGCTCTGGAAAGAAAATGTTAAAAAAAAAAAAAAAAACCAAAGAGATAATATATGTATTATTCATTAAGTGGAAGCAGATGATCATAAAGGTCTTTATCCTCATTGTCTTCGTGTTGAGTAGGCTGCAGAAGGGGAGAGGTTGGTATCACTGTCTCAGATGTGGCAGAGTCAGAAGAAGATCTGCACATAAGTGGACCCTCACAGTTCAAACTCCTGTTGTTCAAGGGTCAACTGTACATTTTCTGTGGAGGTATCCTTTCATACACACATGGTGTTGACCTGAAGTCATTTTGGTTTGTTAGTAAAAGGTTATGTTCATTGTGTGCAATTGCTTTTTAGGACTTGTGAAACATTTTAAACTACTGCTTGTGAATTGAGCCCCACTAGATGTCATTGAGAAGCTCAGCAATCAATTGCATCAGGATGAGCTTGCACACCCACGGTGAGGGAGAACCAGGCAGCTCTTAGTGATGCTCCTGAGGCTAAGAGTAGGCTCACTGCCTAAACTAGGCAAGACTGCCCACCTACCAACAAGTGTTTGATTCATCTAATCTGAGTTATTCACACACATTTTATGACAAAAAGAAAAAATGTTACTTATGCCATGACCATTATGAATATCACTTCTAGGTCAGAGTGAATAATGAAAAGCTTTTAGATGATCATCTCTATTCAGAGATGATGTGAGTAAGATTCTTTCCAAACTAATGAAATCAGAATTTTGATGAACGGAATAAAATAAATAGCTAAAATATGTTGGAGGCCTTAAGATATTACCACTAAGTTTTCTTGATTGTTTTTCTATCCAATTCTAATATTGTGTTTTCAGATTGTAGGGCTGAGACTAATGTGTGCAGAAACTGGTTGGTGAATGGAGATATTTGTTTAAAGTACCATAACTTTATCTAATACAATGTGGTATGCCGAGTATGGTAAAAAAAAAAAAAGAAGGTGGCAGGGAGTTTTCACAAGTTGGCCACTTCACATTCAACAGGCAACTACAGATTGGGCACAGAGATTGAGTACCTGCGTGCTGTGGTGGGCGGGCCAGCACGGCCTGTGAGTCAGCTGGGCAGGGTTGGCTTCCTGCCTCTACTTCAACCAACAGACTAGAAGCACAAGTAAGGGAGAATTCCAGCATTCCTGCTAGTGAGCCTTTTTTGTCTACATTCATCCACTGCGGTTCAAGTTTACAGCCCCATTCCCTGTGCTAAGATTCCAGGCCTCAGAGATGATGCTGATAGATGATGAGGCTATCAGAGATGATGATACAAACCACCTTGGTTTCCGGTTAGGTATACAGATTGTACAGATTGTCATGCTCCATTAATTTGAGTAGAATTTTTCAGATGTGCTTTACTTCAAAATGTCATATATATCTACTTCTATTTAATAAACACAAAAAATGAACAATTAGAACACTAACAAATATGTATATATAATATGGGCTTTCTAAAATAGTGATTTTTTTTTTAGGTTGGATGTCTGTTCAGTGTCCATTTTACAAATATATCTTAAGTCTATATCCCTGTTACCTAATAACAAATATATGTTCCTATTTAGAAATAGAAAAGAGATACATATGATATGGAAGATAAAAGTTAGTGCAGAAATCTGAGTGGATTGATAAATACCATTTTCATACATGTGAACAATTTACAAACTGAAAGGTGTTGCAGAACTCTGCTTCTCCCATTTTCTAGCTATCTCTTTTTTGGATATCCTTTAACTACTACTCTATGTAGATTGGAGAGATTTTTAAAATTGGAGATTGTTTTAACATCCTAGGATAGCTGAGGTAATATTTATTTTCATATCCTCTCTCACGTTCACCAAACCAGCGTAAAAGTTGACTACTTATTATTATTTTTGGAGACAATGTCTCACTCTGTCACCCAGGCTGGAGTAGTGCAATCATAGCTCAGTGCAGTTTCAAACTCCTAGGCTCAAGCAATCCTCCTGCCTCAGCCTCTATTGTAGCTGGGACTACAGGCAAGCAACACTATGTCTGGCTAATTTTTTTTCTTTTTTTTTGTAGAGACAGGGTCTGTGTTGCCCAAGCTGATCTTTAACTCCTGGCCTCAAGCAATCCTCTTACCTTGGCATCCAAAAGAGTTGGGATTACAGGTGTGAGCCACTGCACCTGGGTAAAAGTTGATTTAAAATTGTATCTGTAAAATCAAAACTAGCAACTTTAAAGACAAAGAAATTAAGAATTCAAAGTCATTAAAATCAATTATTTTAATTGCTGAAATTAACATACATAATTGATGTAGGTGAGAGAGATCACAAGTAGTTGGATGAAATTTATAGTAAATCATCCTATTGCTGGAGACAGTCATGAAGAGCTCCATCCTGTTGATCTGCTGAACCGAAAGGGACTGTTCATTCAGCCTTCAAGGACATGCACATCATAAAGGAGGCCAAGCAAAAATCAAAGCAAACAATAGCTACATGTTTGGAAAAATATACATCGAATTAAACAGACAAGAGTTATGACCAGTTGTGTACCTGCTCAAGTGGAAACATTTTAAAATGTGACAGTCATCTACGAATACTGAAATGTGATGGTCAAGTGGTCCATCATCAACACAAATACAAAGGGAAATCATTAAACTTTCTTCAGGGGCCATTTGAATAACAATGTCAAAGCCTGGGTTTTTCCCAGCGGGATTTTGGTCTTCTTATCTGGATAAGCACGGGCAGAGATGGGCTGGGTAGTGGCGGGTTTCTGGATGCAGCCACACGCTGGCTGGACTTAGCACTGCAGCTCCTCCTCCTTGGTCCGCCGGGAGCCTCCTGCCAAGCTCTGGGCGCTGGCATGGGCCGTGGAGCTGAGGACCTCCTCAAAACTGCCTCCATTAGGGTTCGTCCCGCCTACTTTCGTCTGAAATGAGCAGATCCACAAAAATGCAGTGAGTTGTTACTATCATTTTTGTAATGTCTTTATAAGAATGCCAAAGGCTGGATTACTTTCAAATTCAGAAATACTTTCTATCTTTAGAGACAAAAGAATGTACAGAAGTTTGTTTCCTTTTGCAGAGTGCTAGAATGCTATTCATACTTGGGTTCTGGGATTGGATTCCAAACTTTAATTTTGTACAATTTTAGCAACCCTCTTTTTATCTCTTCTACATCTAAGATTTTAATTCCTTCAGGAGCATAATCGGATCCATGGACTTGGAACATCTATCCCCACTCACCCAGATAACTGATCTAATCAAAATGGAATTCGATTTTTTATTAATTCCTCCAATTTTACAATGTATAAACATCCTTACATGACATAAACCTAGATTTTTCTACTTGGGAGTTAGCAGGGCAAACTGGATTTCTGACAAATGTCTTTTGAAAAATCAGAGTGGCTCAATGGAAAATGATTTCTGGTTTCTGCTTTGAAAGTTGAAGATGGATCACGTTTTAATCACTGGTGATTTCACATCATCTTAGACAATTGCCTTTTGATACGGTTTGGCTGTGTCCTCACCCAAATCTCATCTTGAATTGTAGTTCCCATAGTCCTCATACTCCTACCAGGGAGGAACCTGGTAGGAGGTAATTGAATCATGGGGGCGGTGACCTCCATGCTGTTCTCATGATAGTGAGTGACTTCTCACAAGATCTGATGATTTTACAAGGGGCTTTCCACCATTTGTTCTGCACTTCTTCTTCTTGCCACCGTGTGAAGAAGGACATGTTTACTTCCCCTTCTGCCATGATTGTAAGTTTCCTGAGGTCCCCTCAGCCTTGTGGAACTATGAGTCAATTAAGTCTCTTTCCTTTATAAATTACCCAGTCTCAGGTATTTCTTCACAGCAGCGTGAAATGGAATTAATACAGCCTTGTAGTAGGAATATTCTTTACAATGCAGTTATGATGTTTTACAAGGCCTTTTTCTCATGTATTTGTTATTGACTAAGAATAGAAACCTAAAGGAATTAACTTACAATTTACAAATATGGCTAAGTATTTTGAAACATTCCTTAGTAAAACTGCTGTATATTTGATGATGCAAAATGCTTAGTGCAAGTCTATTAATAGTCACATTTGCCTTCCCTCCCATTGTTTTTCATAATGTAGAAAAACACTTTGAAGGAAAAAAAAGATATAGAATAGATAATGTTGTTATTGCCAAACTGATGTTGATGCCTCACTGTCACCAAAGTGATCACTCACAGACATCAACAACACTGGGGAGTGTGTCCGTGCTGCCTGGCCCGCCCTTTTAAAAACATAACCAGGGTTCAAAAGCAGTTCCATCATTACAAAACACACTTTTCTCCAATTGTCACTAAAATCTCTCTCTGCATCTTAAATTTATTTATTATATTGAATTTTTGTACTCTGTTTGCTGTCAGAAAACTCTACCTGTAAAGGGCCAGACAGTAAATACTTTAGACTTGGGAACCACATTGTCACTCTCACAGATACTCAAATCAGTTCTTGTAGGAAGTAGCCACAGTCAATACCTAAGTGAATGAGCATGCCTTTTCTTTTCTTTCTCTTTCTTTCTTTCTTTCTTTCTTTCTTTCTTTCTTTCTTTCTTTCTTTCTTTCTTTTTCTTTCTTTCTTTCTCTTTCTTTTTCTTTCTTTCTTTCTTTCTTTCTCTCTTTTTTCTTTTCTTCTTTCTCTCTTCTCTCCTTTCTCTCTTTCT
>NW_016825415.1:204846-218880 GCF_001698545.2 Rhinopithecus bieti | reverse complement strand
TTTCTTTCTTTCTCCTTTCTTTTCTTTCTTTCTTTCTTTCTTTCTCTCTTTTTTCTTTTCTTCTTTCTCTCTTCTCTCCTTTCTCTCTTTCTCTCTTTCTTTCTTTCTTTCTTTCTTTCTTTCTTTCTTTCTTTCTTTCTTTCTTTTTTTTTCTTTCTTTTCTTTCTTTCTTTCTCTTTCTTTTTCTTTCTTTTTCTTTCTTTCTTTCTCTCTTTTTTCTTTTCTTCTTTCTCTCTTCTCTCCTTTCTCTCTTTCTTTCTTCCTTCCTTCCTTCCTTCCTTCCTTCCTTCCTTCCTTCCTTCCTTTCTTTCTTTCTCCTCCCTCCCTCCCTCTTTCTTTGGTTCATTCGTTCATTCGTTCTTCTTTCGTTCGTTCTTTCTTTCCTTATCTTTCTTTGAGACGGAGTCTTGCTCCGTGGCCCAGGCTGGAGTACAGTGGTGCAATCTTGGCTTACTGCAACCTCTGCCTCTTGGGTTCAAGCAATTCTCTCTGTCTCATCCTCCTGAGTAGCTGATGTTATAGGCACCCACCACTATACCCAGCTAATTTTTGTATTTTTAGTAGAGATGGGGTTTCACCATGTTGGCCAGGCTGGTCTCAAACTCCTGACCTCTGGAGACCTGCCCACCTTGGCCTCCCAAAGTGCTGGGATTACAGGCATGAGCCACCAGGCTTGGCCAAGGCTGTGTTTCAGTAAGACTTAATGTATGGACACTGAAATGTGAATTTATGTAATTTAATTTTCAAATGTCACAAAATTATTTTGTTTTGATTTTTTTCAACCATTAAAAAATGTAAAGCCATTCTCAGCTTATGTACCATTCAAAAGAAAGGGGTCAGCTTAGTTTATGGACCTCTGGCAGAGCACTGATTCTTCCTTCCCTCTGTTATCTTAACACTGGGAACTGGTGGGGGAAAGGGATGGTTTCCACTGTGTGATTTTTCACTATGCTTATTTCTTCCCTGAGAGAAAAAAACAAGATTAATTCCATGTAATCTACTCTATTAATAGTTCCCTCTCTCTTTTTACTTCCATTCACATTCTCTTTTGCAATAGAAGTAACACACAATATTGAACTCAGTGAACAACAATTACTGATGTTTTCTTCTGTGCTTTGTTTCGTTATTCTTTCCTGTTTCTTGATTTCCTCAAAACAGAGTAGTAAAATGAAGAAGGAAGGAATGGCTTTGTAAGAAATCAATTCGGCAAAGAATGGATGGAATCAAAGATATTCCCAACCACGTAGGTTTAATGACTGCCTACCGCAATACCTTAGGTAAGGACCTCCTCAAGCAAAGATGTGAATGATAAAATTCTCCTGGACCCTTCTCTTCATAATTGTTTTTCATACAAGTATTTGTCACTTTTCCACCAAATTATAATCGTTCTTTGCATAGAATTTCATTTGAATCGCTGAGTTGGGCTTCCTAATCTCTCATAATACAAAAAGAAACAGAACATGTAATATAACTTGGCCCCCCCTCCTTTTTTTTTTTAAGGTTTTGGTCCAGGCCATGTGATGTATTTATCAAAAAATAGGTGCACTAAAAATATGGTCTGCTTGACATGGATGCAAAATGGTTGGAAGAGATGTAGTTACTCATGACTCATTGGGAGATGGTAGAAGATACCAAAAGTGGTTTCACAGAAGTTGGTTCTGCATTTGCTTGTTTGTTTTGGATGAAATAGGAAGCATGCTCAGTGACTATACAGGTGACACCAGCTGAGGTGTCAAGGAATACATTGTAAGGGCATAGGCAGAACTAAATTTTATAGGATTGGAAAAGTGTTTCACGGAAAAACAAACTACAGAATTGGGTAAAAAGAACCATGGATTTGGTACAAGTGCCACATGGTACATGACAGATTGTGTGAGAAGATGGCAGGAGTGGACCTTTACAGTGGAACCTATTTTCTCACAGAACATAAATATGACTATGATTCCTTATCAGCAGTGTCTTCAAAAATCAAATTGAAAACAGGGTATGTGAATAGAAATGCAGCTCACAGACCTGCAAGAAATTCCACTCATCTTTACCAATTCGTGAGTCATTCCCTCGGCAGAAAACTATCTAAGGATCCTTAATTAAAGAACAATATAGACATTTTGGAGAAGATTTAGAACATGAAAGTAAATTGCAAAAACTAAGCTATATAAAAAAAGGGTTATACATATCTATTATTTAGTCTAGTGGGAAAAAAAGGACTGAGAAATTTGTAATTATTGAGGAAGTGGGAGGTTTGACACAAAGCATAATTATCAGCTATTCTCCATTGCCTGGGTGGACAGAAAAAGAGGAATTAGGCTTTGGCCATGAGATAGGAGGTGTGTGGGATGTGCGTCTTGTTAAACCACAAACAATCATACAAGCATAGAATCACTTTCAGGAGGTCTTCACAAAGGCTAGTATCTGGTGGGCTGGGTTAGTTATGTGCATATCTGAAGGAGGTGGCAGGCTATACCTTCTATCCCAATGAGGTGAGAAAAGTGAGAAGCTGAGCATGTGGATCAAACACTTAAATCCTGTGGGAGCCATGAGCTTACCAGAGTTTCCTAAAAGCAAATGAAAATAGGTTTTTCTTTATTCTTCTTTTGCTTCTTCATAGCTCCTTCTTCTAAAGAAAACCTAAAAGTACAACTTCTCCTCTGTCAGAACTTGTGTAAAAGCAATGGAACCTGTCCTCACTGGGTCGTCTAAGGCTGAAAACCAAACGTTTAGAAACTGACTCCTGGGATTTTTGAGCCTTTCGTTTTGATCTTCTAGCAAGAGAAATGTTCATAACATTGGATGCTCCTCTCTTTAAAAAAAATTTTCCTACCCACGGGGCAGTTTAACAGCTCCCACTGGTTCCTGTACGCTCAATAAGGGATGATGTTGGCATGCAGAGCGGTGAAACTGCACAACTGGAAACTTCTGGTGAATGAAGCTGATGAAGGCATGGTAATGCTGAGTAATAATTTCATTCCTGGCCCTTAAACACCTAATTATGCGTCTAATAAAGTAGAAGTAGACGATGTGAAAGACGCTGTCCTAAGAAAAAGACTCTCCAGGTCAAAATCCACAAGAGCACCTGGAACCGCGAGTAAGGAATAACTTACAACCTCACATACACTTATCAGGCAGCACACGTGACAGCAGCGTGGAGACACAGGATTCAGAGGCAGCTAAATAATCAGCATGGGATACGAAGGTTTTTGATCTGGTTAAAGATCACAAATATTCTTAATTTTCCCAGTTATGGTAAAATACAGAAATGGATTGTATATGAAATAGAGATAATGATAGCAAGATGTAATTAAGTCATTAAGTGATACCTTTAAAAAATAATCTTAGTAGTTTTAACGATTCTTCTTGTTTTAAAAGTTCAATTGTGAGACTAGACTCATTTCATTTTACACTTTTTATTCAAACTTACCTATGCTCAAACAATAATTCCAGTGAATTTTAAAAACACTTACCCTGTAATAGGCACATTTTCAATTTACACCCAGGGATGAAATGCATTATTGTGTTATTATAAAATGCATTTTGTGACTCAGTTGAATTTTCCCTCTATGATAGCCATACTGTGCTGTGCTCAGTACCTGAATTTATAAACAAGTCTAGGTAGCTGATGGGTAGTGGATACATAGTCCTGAGTTTGTTTTTGCTGGTCCATGTCCAAACCAGAGCAGCTATGTGCTGTTATTGAACTTTCACTCACACTCTAAATTCAGAATTCATATAGCCTTTATTCTATCCACAGTCATCTCACAAATCTACTTTTGGAGGGATAGCATTAAGAGATTAAGTGGTAAACACATACCCCAATTCACTTTAATGAACAATTCACCCCTGAATGGTTTATACAAACAACTCTAAGGATACAGTAACACTATTCAATAGTGGTTTTATTCATAGATTTATATGTGAAGGAAAAGGTCTGACTTGATGCAAGCCTGCCTTCTTGGCCCTGCCTCAACTTTAACCACAGCAATGGCTAAGCTGTCCTGAGTCAATGGACCCACTCACACAGAATTCACTTCATCTGTACCTTGAGGCTTGTGACAGTTGTCTCAACCCTCTCCTCAAATGATTTGAAAGTAGGAGAATTCCTAAAATAACAAAAAGAGAGAGGTCAGCTCCAAAGGCCTAGCTGTCTTAGCAACCATGCTGTTTGGTTTTCTGCTCATATTTGTAAACATGGCCTCTGCAACAGAGCTACCTGTCAGCTTGCCATCTACACCAACAACGTTTTAAAATGTATGTCACTCTTCCGTTAGGTTAGGTTCAGAAACCATAACCTGACATGGAGTTTTTCTAGGTAAAATGATCAGATACTCAACTATACAGTAAATAATATGATATTTGGCAATGACACAACTGTAATAATTCCATGGTACACTGTAAATCATTTCCAATGAGCCAGTGGAGCAATAGGTACCTTAAGTTTTCATTTAGCATTTATTGTTTCTATCACAACACTCCTCTTCCTGACTCAGGATTTTTAGTAAGCAATGGAAAATCCATATGAAGAATGTCATGTTTGAGTTTTGCCACTTGGCAGTATTTAAAGTTATTTATTTCAGCAAATGTGAGACAATTTCAGAAATAGTGCAAGGAAAAAAAATGTTCATATATTTTTTCTTTTCCATGCCTTAGAAAAATAATCATTTTGACAACTCACATGAAGTGGTGTTTTGGAAAGTTAATGCTTTCATTATTTTAAGATGAAACATACCCATTACCTACCTAACGCCCAATCAAAATGGTGTTATTAGCAAGCGTTATTTTTCCTACCAAATAGGATATATCTATTTGTTCTCTTACCAAACAGAACCTTTGCAGCCTAATGGCTTTTCTTTTTTCTTTTCTTTCTTTCTTTCTTTTTTTTTTTTTTTTTTGATACAGAGTCTTGCTCGGTCGCCCAGACTGGAGTGCAGTGGTGTGATCTTGACTCATTGCAACCTCTGCCTCCAGGGTTCAAGCAATTCTCCTGCCTCAGCCTCCTGGGTAGCTGGGACTACAGGTGCCCACTACCACATCCAGCTATGTTTTTTGAATTTTAGTAGAGACGGGGTTTCACCACGTTGGCCAGGCTGGTCTCGAAGTCTGACCTCAGGTAGTCCACCTGCCTCGGCCTCCAAATGTGCTGGGATTACAGGCGTGAGCCACCATGCCTGGCCCCTAATGGCATTTTATTTGTGAATCATTCATTGTGTTAAATAATCTATATATCATTTTGTTGCTTTAAGCTTAAAAACTTCATTTGGTGCTTCCTGGTGTTCTATATTGGATTTGGCTCCATAATATAATTTAATGATATCACTACCATTAAAAATATCATCAACTCCTACTAAAGAAACAGGAACTGAACTAACTGTATTTTAAATCTTGTATCCATGTCAGCTTTCAGCAGCAACAACTGCCATCATTTTCAGATCAAATAATTCAACTAAATGTTGAATTAATAAGGCACTCATTATTCTCTCTTGAGTGCAAAAAAAAAAAAGTAAAATAAGAGGAATGGCCTAGAAAAACTTTATAAAGGAGAATGACTATAGAATATAGGTTTCATTGCATAGTGCAGAATGAAGTATCACACTTATACTACTAAAAGGCAATGAGCATAGATGTTCATGAGTGAATATGGGAATTGTCTCCTGGGTCTTTGGTGCTCCACAGGGTCAGAAATGTACTTGCATTCAGGCTGCACAGATTAACAATGGTGAGTTCAGAGGGTCCTGACATGGCATCACATTTTGTGTACGACTCAAACACGAGTCAAATTCCTATGGGTGATCCTCCATAATCCTGTTTCATGATGAAATATTAGTAAAATTATATTTGCACGACTCAAAAAGTATATAGTTATTGGCACTTCATTTCCATTGCAGATTTTACTTGACCAAGCCTGCACACATGACTGCCTGTCATCCATCAGTTACACAAACCCACAGTGAGGAAATGGTTCATGGGTATATGTTAGACAAGCAAAATAATTTTTTTTCAAGTTAGTTTCAGGCAAGCTCATGCGGACTGCATTTGACCCATAAGCCACTACCAGATGAATTCCTGGTCCACAGGGGAAAACCATGTTAATTTTTGCAAGTCTTCTTCTGACACCCAGATTCAAAACTTGACAGGTAAAGGGGAACAGAGCTTTAGGTTCCACTACCCGCCTTGGGTATTCTTATGCTAGGGAGAGCAAGCCATTCAAAGATGAACTAAGCAATCTTGAATCTGTACTCTCTGTTTACCACCAAATACAGAGAACTAAATACTGTGGTTAAATTTCCAAATCAACCAATTAACCACATAACCCCAGTGCAGAAGAGCCTTCCTTCATAAAATACAATAGAACAGATATTCATCTAATTAAATTATACTAGGATACATGCTGGAGAACAGGGAGAAACTCTTTAATCAGATTTAATCAGATGTACAACTTCAATCAGATTTGATCAGATGCACAAACTTTTAGCACTGCAAATGACCCTAGGAAGAATTTGGCTTCATGTCAGTTAAAAAACAGAGGAAAAGATTATATATATAAAGAATCTGGCTTCAGTGGTCTCAAACTATTGAAAGTAACTGAACTCCTTCTATAATGCACTCAAACCACAATATTAATATAAAGCAGGTAGAAGAGGCATAGCTCTGACTGAAGTGGGGGAAGATCCCAAAGGCTTCATCTCTAGGCAGCCTTAGGGCTCAGTGGGTGGAGGGGAACCTTTGGCAAGCAGCTGATCCCGTTATAGCCTCTTATTCTAAACATGATGAAGCTGATACCATTGAGGTGATTTTCCAATGAGTGCAAAGTTAATCCTTGGCAGAACTGGGCTAGAGCCTGCATTTTCTGATTTTCAATTTAACACTCATTCCTGTCTTGCTATTAGTTTAATTTTATCTGACTGCATCACTATGCCATGCAAACTTGAAGTGAGGAATGTCTTTCTCACCAGTTTTTATCTGGTCAGTAATTATACTGGCATTTTATTATTTAAAAAACATCTCACCTTAATATCTACCTTAAAAAATCCTAATGATATCCTTTCTAGAACTTTAGCTTTCTTAGTCTTCAATCCTTTCATTTAAACTTTCCCCCAGGCTGGCATTTAATTCTGCTGAAATGAGAAACCCAAGTTTACCTTTGCAAGATTGCTTGGCATGTTCAGACACTGTGCTAAGTGCTTTATGTAGGTTCCTTTGTTTATGCCTCACAAACACCACATGAAGTAGGTCTTATTTCTTGTAATATATGGATAAAAGAATTGAGGTTAGGTCACTTGCCTTGAGTCACACAGGAAAGGCTAGATTTAAGCCAGGATGTCTGGTCAAAAGCCCAAGCTACACAATTCTTCTACAGAATTGTCAACCTTTTCTTCTGAAGACCATCAGCAATTTCCTTTCGCATAAAGCAGGGGAACCCCATAAGTAAATATAAATAAAGTAACACTTTAAACACATTCCATATTAATATTACATAAAATATTTTACACACATTACCTCATAGCAGGCATACTTATGGAATGGCGAATGGAGTAGCTTCAGAGCAAAAGCAGATTAAAGGGGAAAAAAGAAAAAAGAAGAGAGCACACATAAGTACATGAAAAACTCCCTATTTGTAGTTCTAAAACAGCAATTCCAAATATCTGAAATATTCCCTGCCCATCCAACCAAGATGATATTTGTTTTTGTTGGGTATAATAGGCATAGTCAGCTTTCAAGGGTATAAATGAAAAGTAGATGGTGGATCCACAGTTGCATATTATTTTACTTTCTGCAGCCTCCTTATGCCAGGAAATCTGAGAATGTCTGGTTTCTCCCAGGTGAGCCCAGTAGCCCATGGACATCTTCTCCAGGCCCAGCTTAGGTCTCTACTCCCTTCTGCTCAGGAAGACAGTAAGGAGCAAAAGGCAGTACCCAGGAAATAGAGCCAGGCAGGTAGAAGCTAATCATTCCATGGTAGAGAAACTGGCCAGAGGAAAGCAAGAAGTTAACATAAGACTTTCAAAGAAGCACATGGCAGGCAAACACAGTTCTCACAGGCCAATGTGAGGGCAGGGACTTCTGCATCCATTCTGGTTTGATTGTCAGGATGATTGATTTGTACCAGATGATAGTCAAGAACATCTGGTGCAAATACAAACATTCCTGAGAATTTTAAGAGATTTAGACTTCTCATCCTATTAATCCTAGTAGCTGATTCATCTTCCCTCTGGTTGACTGCCTGTTACTTTCTATTGAGTTCCACTCAGAAATCAGGCTGGGTAGGGTAAGGAGTACAATGGGTCCATTTTCGTGGCCTAGTGCTGGATCCCACCTCACACTTTTCAACAGCATCCCTGCTTTCTCTTCTCTCAAGAAGCTAATAGTTCAGGGACCAAATCTGTCACCCTTCCCTGATAATATCCATTAGTATGGTTAGCACTTTGCTAGAACACAGAAAGAAAAGGACAAAGAAATTCATGGGATACTTACGGTCTTACCCTAGACACTCGATTTAGAAACTATTAGGCAGATATTTCCTCAGAAATTACACTTAAAACGCATCACTAAAAGAGCCTAATCTGCATTACCAATTGGTGTATCTCTGTAAACATAGACCACTTTCTTAGGAAAAAATTTTTTTTAAAAAGTATATAATAAGATTCCAGCTAAAAGAAGGCTTAGTTCAGGGACTTGGGACTAACAATCGCAAACTTCTTAACATATGCGCTTTTCCAGTAACCTTTCTTCCCTTCAACTTCAGAAGGCACAGAAAGCTGAAGGTGAAACATCAACACAAATTACGGGTACAAGAAATTCACAGAAACATGACAATCTACAGAAANAGCAAGCGTTATTTTCCTACCAAATAGGATATATCTATTTGTTCTCTTACCAAACAGAACCTTTGCAGCCTAATGGCTTTTCTTTTTTCTTTTCTTTCTTTCTTTCTTTTTTTTTTTTTTTTTTTTTTTTTTTTTTTTTTTTTTGATACAGAGTCTTGCTCGGTCGCCCAGACTGGAGTGCAGTGGTGTGATCTTGACTCATTGCAACCTCTGCCTCCAGGGTTCAAGCAATTCTCCTGCCTCAGCCTCCTGGGTAGCTGGGACTACAGGTGCCCACTACCACATCCAGCTATGTTTTTTGAATTTTAGTAGAGACGGGGTTTCACCACGTTGGCCAGGCTGGTCTCGAAGTCTGACCTCAGGTAGTCCACCTGCCTCGGCCTCCAAATGTGCTGGGATTACAGGCGTGAGCCACCATGCCTGGCCCCTAATGGCATTTTATTTGTGAATCATTCATTGTGTTAAATAATCTATATATCATTTTGTTGCTTTAAGCTTAAAACTTCATTTGGTGCTTCCTGGTGTTCTATATTGGATTTGGCTCCATAATATAATTTAATGATATCACTACCATTAAAATATCATCAACTCCTACTAAAGAAACAGGAACTGAACTAACTGTATTTTAAATCTTGTATCCATGTCAGCTTTCAGCAGCAACAACTGCCATCATTTTCAGATCAAATAATTCAACTAAATGTTGAATTAATAAGGCACTCATTATTCTCTCTTGAGTGCAAAAAAAAAAAGTAAAATAAGAGGAATGGCCTAGAAAACTTTATAAAGGAGAATGACTATAGAATATAGGTTTCATTGCATAGTGCAGAATGAAGTATCACACTTATACTACTAAAAGGCAATGAGCATAGATGTTCATGAGTGAATATGGGAATTGTCTCCTGGGTCTTTGGTGCTCCACAGGGTCAGAAATGTACTTGCATTCAGGCTGCACAGATTAACAATGGTGAGTTCAGAGGGTCCTGACATGGCATCACATTTTGTGTACGACTCAAACACGAGTCAAATTCCTATGGGTGATCCTCCATAATCCTGTTTCATGATGAAATATTAGTAAAATTATATTTGCACGACTCAAAAGTATATAGTTATTGGCACTTCATTTCCATTGCAGATTTTACTTGACCAAGCCTGCACACATGACTGCCTGTCATCCATCAGTTACACAAACCCACAGTGAGGAAATGGTTCATGGGTATATGTTAGACAAGCAAAATAATTTTTTTTCAAGTTAGTTTCAGGCAAGCTCATGCGGACTGCATTTGACCCATAAGCCACTACCAGATGAATTCCTGGTCCACAGGGGAAAACCATGTTAATTTTGCAAGTCTTCTTCTGACACCCAGATTCAAAACTTGACAGGTAAAGGGGAACAGAGCTTTAGGTTCCACTACCCGCCTTGGGTATTCTTATGCTAGGGAGAGCAAGCCATTCAAAGATGAACTAAGCAATCTTGAATCTGTACTCTCTGTTTACCACCAAATACAGAGAACTAAATACTGTGGTTAAATTTCCAAATCAACCAATTAACCACATAACCCCAGTGCAGAAGAGCCTTCCTTCATAAAATACAATAGAACAGATATTCATCTAATTAAATTATACTAGGATACATGCTGGAGAACAGGGAGAAACTCTTTAATCAGATTTAATCAGATGTACAACTTCAATCAGATTTGATCAGATGCACAAACTTTTAGCACTGCAAATGACCCTAGGAAGAATTTGGCTTCATGTCAGTTAAAAAACAGAGGAAAAGATTATATATATAAAGAATCTGGCTTCAGTGGTCTCAAACTATTGAAAGTAACTGAACTCCTTCTATAATGCACTCAAACCACAATATTAATATAAAGCAGGTAGAAGAGGCATAGCTCTGACTGAAGTGGGGAAGATCCCAAAGGCTTCATCTCTAGGCAGCCTTAGGGCTCAGTGGGTGGAGGGGAACCTTTGGCAAGCAGCTGATCCCGTTATAGCCTCTTATTCTAAACATGATGAAGCTGATACCATTGAGGTGATTTTCCAATGAGTGCAAAGTTAATCCTTGGCAGAACTGGGCTAGAGCCTGCATTTTCTGATTTTCAATTTAACACTCATTCCTGTCTTGCTATTAGTTTAATTTTATCTGACTGCATCACTATGCCATGCAAACTTGAAGTGAGGAATGTCTTTCTCACCAGTTTTATCTGGTCAGTAATTATACTGGCATTTTATTATTTAAAAAACATCTCACCTTAATATCTACCTTAAAAAATCCTAATGATATCCTTTCTAGAACTTTAGCTTTCTTAGTCTTCAATCCTTTCATTTAAACTTTCCCCAGGCTGGCATTTAATTCTGCTGAAATGAGAAACCCAAGTTTACCTTTGCAAGATTGCTTGGCATGTTCAGACACTGTGCTAAGTGCTTTATGTAGGTTCCTTTGTTTATGCCTCACAAACACCACATGAAGTAGGTCTTATTTCTTGTAATATATGGATAAAAGAATTGAGGTTAGGTCACTTGCCTTGAGTCACACAGGAAAGGCTAGATTTAAGCCAGGATGTCTGGTCAAAAGCCCAAGCTACACAATTCTTCTACAGAATTGTCAACCTTTTCTTCTGAAGACCATCAGCAATTTCCTTTCGCATAAAGCAGGGGAACCCCATAAGTAAATATAAATAAAGTAACACTTTAAACACATTCCATATTAATATTACATAAAATATTTTACACACATTACCTCATAGCAGGCATACTTATGGAATGGCGAATGGAGTAGCTTCAGAGCAAAAGCAGATTAAAGGGGAAAAAAGAAAAAAGAAGAGAGCACACATAAGTACATGAAAACTCCCTATTTGTAGTTCTAAAACAGCAATTCCAAATATCTGAAATATTCCCTGCCCATCCAACCAAGATGATATTTGTTTTGTTGGGTATAATAGGCATAGTCAGCTTTCAAGGGTATAAATGAAAAGTAGATGGTGGATCCACAGTTGCATATTATTTTACTTTCTGCAGCCTCCTTATGCCAGGAAATCTGAGAATGTCTGGTTTCTCCCAGGTGAGCCCAGTAGCCCATGGACATCTTCTCCAGGCCCAGCTTAGGTCTCTACTCCCTTCTGCTCAGGAAGACAGTAAGGAGCAAAAGGCAGTACCCAGGAAATAGAGCCAGGCAGGTAGAAGCTAATCATTCCATGGTAGAGAAACTGGCCAGAGGAAAGCAAGAAGTTAACATAAGACTTTCAAAGAAGCACATGGCAGGCAAACACAGTTCTCACAGGCCAATGTGAGGGCAGGGACTTCTGCATCCATTCTGGTTTGATTGTCAGGATGATTGATTTGTACCAGATGATAGTCAAGAACATCTGGTGCAAATACAAACATTCCTGAGAATTTTAAGAGATTTAGACTTCTCATCCTATTAATCCTAGTAGCTGATTCATCTTCCCTCTGGTTGACTGCCTGTTACTTTCTATTGAGTTCCACTCAGAAATCAGGCTGGGTAGGGTAAGGAGTACAATGGGTCCATTTTCGTGGCCTAGTGCTGGATCCCACCTCACACTTTTCAACAGCATCCCTGCTTTCTCTTCTCTCAAGAAGCTAATAGTTCAGGGACCAAATCTGTCACCCTTCCCTGATAATATCCATTAGTATGGTTAGCACTTTGCTAGAACACAGAAAGAAAAGGACAAAGAAATTCATGGGATACTTACGGTCTTACCCTAGACACTCGATTTAGAAACTATTAGGCAGATATTTCCTCAGAAATTACACTTAAAACGCATCACTAAAAGAGCCTAATCTGCATTACCAATTGGTGTATCTCTGTAAACATAGACCACTTTCTTAGGAAAAAATTTTTTTTAAAAGTATATAATAAGATTCCAGCTAAAAGAAGGCTTAGTTCAGGGACTTGGGACTAACAATCGCAAACTTCTTAACATATGCGCTTTTCCAGTAACCTTTCTTCCCTTCAACTTCAGAAGGCACAGAAAGCTGAAGGTGAAACATCAACACAAATTACGGGTACAAGAAATTCACAGAAACATGACAATCTACAGAAAATCTGTTTTTGTTTCTCCACTTTACTTTCTAGAAGCTTTAGAAAACACATATAACTTTCAATCTCCACTTTGTTTTTTCTTCTTCTTCTTCTAATTCTATGAACCTCTGTCAACACCGGAAAAAATGGTGCAGAGAAAGAGACTCCTGAGAGATTGTTCAGCTAGTGAAATGGTGTAAATGATTCAGAAATGAGATACAGACGTACCCCAATAAGTTCAAATGTATTAAGTGCCCTATAAACTATCTTCCTGGTCACGGACACTCTCTGGAAAACAGAGTGTAGTTTTGTTGGTTCAGACATAGTGTGAAAGAAACAGGGAGCCCTGGGAAGCAAGGAGGCAGCAAGGCAGTGGGCAGAGCCCCACACACAGCCCCGTGGCGCTTACCCGATGGAGTGAGACCTGCAGCCAGGAAGCACAGGAGAGAAGAGCAGAAGCAGAGTTAGCAAACAGTAGGCGGGGAAACAGCGCACTGCCCTTGGTGGTCCCCTTTCAAGGGCCCCAGGGCAGAGACGGGGTAGCTTCATTTCCCGCTCTTGATTACACTTTTTAATGTCTCTGACAAATCATTTTACCAACTCAGGTTTTGCTTCTAACTGTTATTCCTATACGTATATAACATTGATTGGACTGTAATAAAATGACATGCCCTTCTCCAACCATTTTGTCTCCACTGGATCACAGTTTGAACAAATTAATTGAGAAGTTCCCAGAAGATGCCAGTGTTATTAGAAAAATGATTCCAACCACTTGGATTTCTTCAGAGTACATTCCTAAGTGTGACCTCATTTTAACTTTACAGGAAACATTTTGGTTAAGTGGGTATTAACAATGTTACTTTATGGATGGAGAAAGGGAGTGGAAAATTCCATGACAATCAGGTTAAAATGAGAATCTTACTTAGCCCAGAAAATACAACTAATTTTACAAAACATACGAATTAAATCCTAACATAATGCTTTTTTTTTTTTTCCAGCGCTTAAAAGGCCCAAATTCTAGGTTTTACAAAATCTGTAAATATTAATTTGGAGTGATTTTAAAGAAAACTGAGAGGTGCTGTTTTCTTCCAAGGTATCTGAATTTTGCTGGTGATGTTTTGAATAAATCCAGAAATTTGTTTTCAGAATGCACAAAATGTTATAACATAACTA
>NW_016825415.1:184858-204493 GCF_001698545.2 Rhinopithecus bieti | reverse complement strand
TTTACAAATTGGCACATCAGTTTTTGAACAAAAAATCAAAGCTTACTAATTTTTCTCATTTAAGGGTTTTTATCAAATTAAGCTTAAACACTTTTAAAATGACTTTTATGTATATTGCTTGTTTTGGCATAATTTTAAAAGTAAAAATCTTTGTAAAACTTGTTGCTTTCACAGAGAGTTATTCTCATTTATATACAAGTGTTAGATATAGTTTGAGAGAAATATACACATAAAATATTATGAAAATAAAGCTCGGAAATTTTCAAACTCTTCAAAATATTTCAGGATTGTATTTGATTAGCAACATAGACTATATTTTCCAATATTTTTAGCCACAGTGTATAATGAAAATTTTGTATCCTTTACATGGGGTAATAACAAATGGAAAGTTTGGAAGTCCTGGAAAACAGGCCATCCACTATACTAAACAAAGCCACATTGAAACAGGAGGAAAGGCAGTCAATACAGTCTTGACATTATACTCAATTAGTGTTTGAATATGAATGTCAACATATTGCATATGCTTCGTTCTTCACTGTTGGGAAAAACAATTTATGAAATACAGTGGGCTCCTGTTAATGTCCTCTCTCTAATTTTTACCATCTTGTAACCAAGCTGGTCACTTAAAGATAAAAAACTGCTATTTTTTGAGTGCATAATACATGTCAGGGTTTCTTCTGCTACTTTTGTAATAGTCCGATGACATTGTTATTCTTATCTCCATTTTATTAGTGAGAACCCACGTACAGGTGAACTAAGTTATGTCTGCCTTCCTCATAAATTGACCCTCTGAAGTCAGATTATTCGGAAGCTTGTTATAAATGCAGATTCCTAGACTCCACCCCAGACTTACTGAGCACAACCTCTGAGAGGTGCAACCTAAGAATACCTATTTTAAACAAGCTTCAGAGGTGTTTGTAAGGTCTCCTAAAGATGCAGAGGCACTATTCTAGTTAGCAGTATCATGCTGGAGTTCCCAGGGTTCAAGTGAAAGATTTCAACACAGTATGAAGAGAACCAGTTTTATAAACATGGGATAATATGTTTTCTTGGATATAACAGGTTATAGAGTGTTTCCTGTTTTAAAGGATTATTTAATCAGTTTAGATAAATGTTATAATGCCATTAAAATTATTACAAATTTTATCTGTAATAAAATTAGGGGTAATGAATAATCCAGAAGGTTTACCTGTTTATCACACCTGCTTCTGAAGAATTTCAATTACTTTTTATTATTGTGGCATTAGTAAAAATGAAGATAAAACAATGTACTCAGATTCATGCACGTGTCTTGTGAATGCCTAATTGTTAAAATAGTGAATGAATATTGTGGACAGTCCAGCAATTTTTGAAGTAAATAAAATTTAATAATATAATTTATAAAGATATATCTATAAATGTAAAGATAGATATTTGCTTCTCAGTGTCAAAGCTTTTCCTTTTTTGTATTTTTTGAGACAGAGTCTCAACATTTTTATCCATTATAATAAAAAAATACATATGTTGAGATGACCAGCTAATAGCTAGTGCTCCCTTCAAACGGAAAGCCAAGGGCTTAGCACTGTTCCCATGGTATTTTCCCACAGTACCTCATGTCTCCAAACTTCTTGCTGATGGCCGTTCCAACATTGCTGAAAGCTGCAGTTGCCTTCTGCCCTGCGTGACTCAGGGTTTCATGTGTTTTCTTGTAGCTAGAAGTAAAACAGAACAACATGGTTTTTATATCATGATCTCCCATAAACAATTCATCTTCCTTCTCACTCCTTACTTTGAAAACGTTCTTTCCTCAATAGATTTGGGAAGAAGATCCACAGAACCAACTGTTTCCATTCATTGTCTGGGGATGAAAGTCAGAAGGAAAGTCAGACCATTAAATCTGAATTTAGGAAGTATATACAGATACAAATACAAATACAGATCTGAATGTGCAGATCTTTCATGACAAATCACGGAACTGCCCAGAGAACAGAATGTTGTTCTTGAAATGTATTAGTTCTAAAACAGACACTTGTCAATGAAAGCTCTAGGCACCAAAGGTGGCACAGAAATTAGAGAATGCAGGTTTAGGTTTTGAAGGGACATCTAAGCTTATACTGTTAATTTGGGTAAAAGAAAACTCAGAAAAAGGCAAACTACAGCTAGTTATTTAGTTTACTTTTCTAGAATTTATACCTGGGAATAATAAAAGCACGTCATCTGAAGATGATATAGTGACTTTTTTTCAAAACAGTTTTAGGAATATAGTGCCGTGAATATTTGTTGATAAGCCGCAAGGAAGCCATTCATCTTTGTGTCCCTAGTCTCTGACAAAGGGATAAAGGAGAAGCTCAATAAATAGTAGATGAATGAGTGGGTGATATCAAAAGGGACAACCTTCTGTGACTCTGAACTGGGAGTAGTGGCACTAGGAAAAGAAAGACTTATGATGGATTACAGGGATAGAATGGATAGATTCAACAGGAGATGGTAAGTGACAAATCAGAGCAAGACAAAAGATCATCCTGAGGATGTCAGCATCATGACAAGAAGAACAATGGTGCTACTTATAGGGCTGAGAAATTTGAAATTTCTGAGTTGGTTATTAAAGTGGGAAATAAAAGGTACATAACTTGAGGAATAATAGTACATCAGCAAAATTTTTATACACATTAAAAAAAAAACTCAAATCTTAAAATGCATATGCTGTCTTCTTCTGATTTATGCTGCTCCCAGGTAAGTTCTTCCAAAACCCTGTTATACTTGCATGCATATGGTACCTGTAAGAAAACATTATACCCTATGAAATCAGCTGTGTAGGAACTGCCCTTTTCCCTCTACCCCTTCCATCTCCCACAAGTCATCCAGTCCTAAGTATGATCTCAGGCTCCAGTGAATATTTTAAAATATGTGCCTTGGTCTTCCCTAGGACAGAAATAACTTTATTAATGTGGTATTCTTTTTTGTCAGCAGGATGGAATCTGTCTATAATATTGTTAGCATTATATGTTATTTATTAACACAATGCCTGTTTTCTTAGGAAGTATGAAAGACATACATTAACTAGATCATAAAACCAAATGTTCATTTACTAAACAGACATTTCCTATCAAAAACAAAAAGGCCGAGGGGAATAAGGTCAAAGAAGAATCTGGTGACTAGGGAGTAATTTGTGTCTCTGGAGAGGACTGTGTGAGGAGAACAAGGAATGTGGATGCCAGATGGCACTGGGTCAAACAGCAAATGAGACAAGATGAAAGAAATGAACAGCTTTGAGGAAGTTTGCTTAATTTATTTTTTTCTGTGAAGGTCCAAAAAATATCAGCTGATTCAAATTAAATTTCATTTTACATTTTGCTACATGATTTTGGGTTTTAATTTTGGAAAAACATTTTTTGACTACATGAAACCATAGAATTTCAGGCAGTTTATACATGAAATCAAATAATATCATCAAGGAGACAAGAGGAAGATGGCAGATAGGAGGCAGACAGGCTAACATGCATCTTGCACTTGCTCAGACAGAACAGTGTGTGGAGACTCACATCATGAACTTTTGCTCCAAGAAGCACCACAGAAACTTAACAGGGACACCAAAAGAATTCACAGATCCTTTGAAAGGAGTGGCACACTGCTGCAAATTCTGAGAGACAGGTGAAAAACTGAGTTCCTAGAGTGTGAGAGGAGAAAACCTGCCTCTGAACCCACATCTCCACTAGGGAATCTGAAAATCCAGATCACAGGAGAAGGATTTAACCTAACTTAGAGCTGGCATGGATTTAGGTATCTGGGCGAAATATAGCAGTAGCAGCAATGGAAAAAGCCTTATAGGCACTCCAGTCTCTCTAACTTGAGCCCAGGGAATGTATATAACTGTATCTCACAGAGCGCCTCAAGGAAGGCAGCCAGTGGAATTAGGGAGGGGTCATGGCGGGAAAGGAGTTTCCAACTGAATTTTATAATAATTTCCACTGAGCATGAACTTTCTTAAGCAGAATCTGGGGGGTGAGTGGAAACTGCTGCAGATAAGAGCACAGGAGCTACCAACACTGTGGGCAGACAGGGAGGGGTGCAGCCTGAAAGCTGTGCTTGCTTTCTCAGCAGGGAAGCCTGTGGCCTGGGGCAGGTCTGAGTTCGGTGTGCGCAGGCTGCCTGGATGGAAACTCAGCTCTGTTAGCAGAGCGCTGCAGGAGTGAGACTGGCCTCGCCAACTGTGTGGGAGCTGGGTGAGGCCTTTTGCTACCAGGTATCCGCCACTTCCCTGATGAACTATATGAGGCAGCAGAGGCAGCCATAATCCCCTTTGGAACGTAACCTCATTGGCCTGAGAACCACACCTCCCACCCCACAACAGTGGCTGCAGCAAGCCCCACCCAAGGAGAGTCTGACCCACCCAAGGAGAGTCTATCCCTGCCCCCACTTGGTGGTATTTCTCTACCTGCCCTGGTAGCAGAACACAGAAGACGTAAACTCTTGAGAGCTTTATGGACTCACCTATCTCCTGAGAAACCAGAATACTTCTCTTGGACAATTTAGGGCAAGCTTAAATCCCACTGTTACTACTGCAGCTGGTGCCTTCTTGAAAACACCACCTCCTGGCTGTAGGCGGACCGACTCAGGCCATTACTGCAACTCATGACAGAATAACCCTGATCCCAGGAAGAAGAAAAGAACAGCTAACACTGCTGACTGTAACATCCTGGCTAAGCAGAGGTCCTGAGTCTGTCCACATGACAACTTCACTGCTAGCATAACCAGCATCTAAGAAAGCCGGCACATTAAACCTATCTACAACCAAGGATTCTCGCAGAGTCTACTTCACTCCCTTGCCACCTCCACCAGAGCAAGTACTGGTATCCACAGCTGGGAGACCTGAAGACTGGTCATATCACAGGACTCTTTGCAGACATTTGCCAGCACCAGCCTGGAGCTTGGTAGTCCTGCTGGGTGGTTAGACTAAGAAGAGAAATAACAATCACTGCAGCCCAGCTCTCAGGATGTCCCATTTCTAAGGGAAGGGGGCGAGCACTACATCGGAGGATCACCCTATGGAACAAAAGAATGTGAACAATAGGCCTTGAGTTCCAGATCTTTCCACTGGTGGGAAGTTTCTCATAGCAGAGACACAATTGCAGTGCTGGGCGCAGGAGGGAAAGTCTGCACCTCTACCCCAAATATCAGGCAGCTTCTGTGATTGTAGGGAGTTGAAGAAGGCGTCCTTGTTCCCCCCGGCACTCTACTGTAGACACAGCTGGACTTCCCCCAGAGGAATGGAGGCACCTATAGACAGCCTTTCTGGAACAATCCAGGGTGAGTGCAACCCCACAGGAGGAACACACCCCAGATTCAGGCCTGCATGAGAGGCAAAGTCACAATTCCTCTCTACTTTGAACATCAACATTTCCATAGATGAAAAGAGGCGCCTGTCTGATCTGAAGAGCCAGAACACTGGGACAGGAATGAGGCTATGAGGTGAGTAGCTTTCCTGCTGACCTGGTAGGAGAGCTGAGGTAGCTCCCACTCTTCACCCTGATAAAACCTCAGCACATCTAATTGAGAGCTCCTCCAGCCACCTTCATCAAGGCTGGGACCTCAGTCCACCATCAGGTATTACATCTACCCACCTGCCTTAGCCACAACTGGTGCCTAACCAGGGATACCTCTCCTAGTGGCCTAAAGCCTGAATCATCAACTCAGTAAATAAAACAGTGGGAAAAAAGTTAAATAAATAAAGGGTACACCATGAGAGAGCGAGATAAGCTTCAAGAGATACCTGCCATTCCAACTCCATAAGAGGCAGTGAACTCGCCCACACACCAAGAATGTAACGACTACAAACAGCATAAGGGAAAGCCAGCTCACAAAAAAACTTTTCTGTAACTAAGGATCTCATACAGAGTCTTCACCCCTATAAGCACCAAGAATTAAATTAGGCTAAAATAAACATTAAAGTCTAATCCTTAAGAGGGAAAAAATTAATTTAAGTTTAAAAAAAAATTCAAGCAAAAATAAATTCAAGAACAATTTTAAGAAATAGCCTATCCAAATGAGAAGAAACTAGAAAAGTAATTCTAGTAATATAACAAACCAGGGTTCTACAACACCCATGAAAGGTCACACTATCTCCCAAGGAATGGATCCAAACCAAGAAGAAATCTCTGAATTGCCACATAAAGAATTCAGAAGGCTGATTACTGTGCTACTCAAGGACATACCAGAGAAAGGTAAGTTGGCTGAAAACTAATTTAAAGAAACATACAAAAAAAATACAGGACATCAACAAAAAATTTTTCATAAGGAAAAAACAATCATAACTTCCGGAAATGAAAGATTTGCTTAGGGAAATAAAAAATGCCGTGGAAAGTTTCAACAATAGACTAGAATAAGTAGAAAAAAGAACTTCAGAGGTCAAAGACAAGGCTTTCAAATTAACACAATCCAACAAAGACAAAGAAAAAAAAATGAACAAAGCCTCCAAGAAATTTGGGATTATGTTAAATGGCCAAACCTAAGAATAATTGCTGTTTCTGAGGAAGAAGAAAAATTTTAGTTTGGAAAACATATTTGAAGAAATAATTGGGGAAAACTTCCCTGGCCTTGCTAGAGATCTAGACAACCAAATACAAGAAGCTCAAAGAACTCCTGTGAAATTATTCACAAAAAGACCATCACCTAGGCACAGAGTCATCAGGTTATCTAAAATCAAGACCTCCTAGCTTAGGGCCTCTGCTCTAGCTGTTCAGCTTTGTGATGCCATAAAATATGGCACGAAAAGGGTTGTGCTATATTTTAAATGTCCCATTTTGAAGAATTAAAAAGATTTAAGCCTGCACCCTTGGGAAGACTCTAAAAGCAACCTCTTTCTGTCCAATCAAGGCCAGAGGTCCCTGGGGCCTTGGCCACTTGGTGCCTACAAAATGGACTGAGCCCTCGGGAGAAGGGAGTGATAAGGGTAAAAAGGAAACCGGGGAAGGGTGGAGGAAAGGAAGAAAGTCTATTGAGCAACCACCTGCCACTGACTCTGTGTGGCCTGAAAGGTGACTCAAGGGAAAAGTAAATAGTCTGCAATATCTGTGGCTTTTGCATGAAGTTGGGACTGGCTACTAGTTGGAGAATTCATTCTTGTGTTGGTTCCACATTTCTTCAATAATTCTTACAATTAGACCCAACATTTAATTTTCTTTTAAGCTTTTCCATGTAGTTTAATTTTATATATTTGAGAATGTTTTGAATTAAGATATGATTTTTAAAACACTTTTTTCTGTGTGTGTGACAATCTGAATTTAATGCATAATTTAAATATAGCTAGCTAGAGAGAAGTATATATTGAAAATAGGTGATAGCTACATTGTGTTTTAAACACATTTCTATAGCAAAATGGGAGGTGAGCCTGTGCAGTGATCTGATTACTTTAGTGTGGATTAATATTATTTATGTCCCTACCATGAAAAATGCAATTCTATTTCTATGTGAAATTTTATAGTTAAAATTCAGCTATACAGGTAGTTTAATGCAGTGTTAAAGATTTTAGGACTCCTTATTTCCAATAATTATTTAATGTTAAATCTGAAGGGCATTGGAGCCGAATTCCTTCAGACTGCAGATGATGAAACTGAGGTCCAAAAGAGTTATGTGACTCTTAGTGACATAGGTAAGTCTAAGGCCTAGTCCAGGGTGCCTGCTTTCCATTAAAATATCTTGTTGCCTTGAAGATGATAGACATTTAAAGGTGAGTTAGGTCAGCTTTCTATAGCACCAGTGTTCAGAGAGAGAAACAATATTGCATTTCAAGAAAGCTAAAATGCACATTTTCCTCACATTTTACACCTCTTCCCTAAGCTAAACATCATATTCCTTTTATATATATGTATAGACTTGGAATCTCACTATGTTATCCAAGCTGACCTCAAATTCCTAGACTCTGGAAATCCTTCTTCCTCAGCCTCCCCAGCAGCTGGGATTATAGGCAAGCACCATTGAGCCCAGCTAACCATCACATTTCTTGAAAACAGTTAGTTGCTATTTTGTACACATTACTTGGAAATCAACAATTGAAAGAAATTTCAAAAGGGTAAACAGTGAGAAAGGGTTATATGTAGGGAAATGATTTCCAAGAACACGGTAACCAGAGACCCCAAGAGAAATAGCCCATTGGGCTCCAAGACTTAAAAGCACCGAGGAGCACCACTCACACTATAGCCTAAGCCAAGCTTGTCCAACCTGTGGCCTGTAGGTCACATGTGGCCCAGGACAGCTTTGAATGCAGCCCAACACAAATTCATAAACTTTCTTAAATCATTATGAGATTTTTTTTTTGCAACTTTTTTTTCTTTTTAGTTCATCAGCTATCCTTAGTGTATTTTATGTGTGGCCCAAGGAAGCCCAGATATTGGACATGCCTGGTCTACGCAAATAGTGCCTCAGGAGTTATGTATTGCATAGACCCTGTAACATTATGCTGCATCCTGATTGAACTTGATCTTAAAATTGCCTGAGTAATGTAGATCCCCATCCAGAAGCTAGGAGTCTGAGTCTTGGGAAAAAAAAACAAAAAAACAAAAAAACAAAAAAACCCTCCTATCAGCCCAAAGAAGTTGGTGATTTATTCTTATTCTTATTATTTTATTTTATTTTTTTGTAGACAGGGTATCACTTGGTTACTCAGGCTGTAGTGCAGTGGTGTGAACCTGGCTCACTGCAGCCTCCATCTCCTGGGCTTAAGCAATCCTCCCACTTCAGCCCCCTAAGTAGCTGGGACTACAGGCACATGCCACCATACCTGGCTAATTTTTTGCATTTTTTATAATGACAGGGTTTCACCATGCTGCCCAGGCTGATCTTGAACTCGTGAGCTCAAGAAATTCTCTCACCTTGGCCTCCTGCAGGGCTAGGATTATAGGTGTGAGCCACAGCACTCGATGATGTATTGCATTTTATTATGCCATGGAATGTGGCACATTTTTAATACTTAAGATTGTTTTTCAACCCTATCATATAGAAGTATGTGCCATAATATTCAAATAATGAAAAACAACTTAAATACTAATACCCTGATTGACTTGACAATCTTGTAATTTAAATACAAATAGTATTTAGCATTTCAGATTGCTAGCTCTCTTACTTTAAGCTAAATATAGGTTCACCATTGCTGACTTACACAATTGATAAAGCAGAACAACAATACGTTTTCCTTAAGTAAAAGCATGAACGTGTAAGGTATCTTTGAGTTGCTGTCAGTTGTGCATTAGGTGGCAGAAACATTGAAAGTATATGCTTCAAGTCTGTGTTGTGTGCCTGTCCTCACTTCAGCTACAAGAGCAGAATCAGGAGTTTCCAATGTGAAGCTTCTAACTCAAGAGAACAACTGAAACTTTCAGATGAGTGAAGAGAAATTTGCCCTTGTGTGTTCTAAAGCCATTCCAGCAAACAACACCGCTGTAGGGACCTGCACTTCTGAAAGGGTCAAATCTGGTCTAGGGCTGAACATTAGTTGCCATTACTTTCACAGTTAAACATTTGCCTTTCTTTGGCAGCAGTGGCAATAGCAGCTCATGTTTTTGAAAGCAATGGCAGCTAATGTTTATAGAGCACCTCATATGCATTAAGTCATTTAAGACTGTTTACTGAGAGATGTTTGGTTTTGAGTACACATAAACTTCCTGTTTTTCAAAGAAAGTCAACAGGAAAGTGGGCTTTACTTTTCAGAGACTCAATTTAGCTGAAATGGATAGCATTTATTGGTAAAGACAGGTTAGCTGTTTGGCCAGCATGCCAACCGGGGATCTTCAGTAGTGTGAGGTAAGGGTCTCTGCAAGCCAAATAAAAAGCATTCTGTTGACTTTTCATGCAAAATCCACTTGACATGTTTTACTAATTTGAACGTCGGTGTTAATAATAAAAAGGAGAAAGTATGTTGTTTTCTAAACTGTTTTGACTTAAAGCATTTTCTACATACAACTAGAAGAAATAAAAAGTTCATCTTTTTAGAAGAAAGTATTTTATACCACAAATATATTTCCTCTTATGAGATTTAAAAGAGAGTATTCCTTTAATGGTTGAATATGCACATTTCACCAAAGATACAAAATAATTCATTTAGGATTATTTTATTCCAAAGGCTCCCTAAATATGTTATCAGAACATAAATTTACTACTTGAATCTAGAAAAAAAGAATCTACTTCCTGCCTTGTGTAATAAGATGAAAGCCTGAAGGTACAAAGAATGAACAACTGTGTGAGAGATTGGGTATGTACATCTTTTAAAATTAGGTCTTTAATCTTCACTGGCACTCCTGAACTCAATAGTGCTACAACCAGGCTCCCTCATAAAAAGAGATAATAAGAATTCTTGACCATAATGGCCTGGAAGTCTTAGAAGCACAAAATCAAAGAGTAAATAAATCATAAACTAACCTTCAATTTTTGAGCACTGTGCATTTTAAAATGCTGAATGTGAGGTTTTTAGTCCTCTTTATATAAGATAAAGTTATTAAGCTTTCAAAAAGATAGAATAGTTTAAATTCCTTTCCAAAACCTCTGCCCTCTGTCGACTTACCATTTAGATTGTGGCACAATTCAGAGGGGTTTATTAGTGGGGGGATTTCATGGGTTAGAAAGCAGAACACTTGTTGAATAAATGAAGCCCACTGCTTTGAATAGCCCACCATAAAGTTGCATTTCCTGATTCTACTTCTGCCTACAGAAGAGATTGCATTTCTCCTCCTTTACCCCAAAGTCACCCACCTCTTCCATGTCTCCTTGAAGTCTAATGACAACATAAAAAGGCAGCAGAAAACCAAAAAATGGGGAGGACTTTTTTGTGTGTTCTTAGATACAAATCTAGGCAAGTAAAATCTATGACAAGAATGACAGCAACAAGAAACCCTGGATACCGATGAGCCCTTGACCTGTTCCTGTATTCCTGGAATCTTTCTGTAAAGGAGATAATTTCAGTCTGCTCTGTAATTATTCCTGCTTATCAAGGCCTATTTCAGTTTGAATCTTACTGCAGACTGAAATATGCCAAGATCTTTCATTAACATACCATAGATTTTCTTTTCATTATAAATCAAACTAAATAGGTCATGATTGCTTAATCAGTATGCAAAGTATTGCTTCTGGGAATCACACACATCCTCTGACAGCTAAATTTTTTTTTAGTGCTTTGAAATCTAATTCTACCCAACCTAACCTGATCATAGCTCATCATTTCTTCATGTCAAACTTTTCATCATATGAGGTGTAGATTTTGTCCTGGAATGGGTATCATGAACAGCACTAAGAGCAGGGGTTTAATTAATTCAGAAGGATACAGATTTTATCGCTCCTCCAAATATGTGATTAAGATCCACTGCCTTCCCCCAGCAACCAAGAAGAAAAGGTTGGAGACAAACCCTTTCTCCAAATTATAAGGTTGATAGACTTATGCCTCCTCCTAAAGACGGAGACTGGTTCTTCCCTACAAAGGGAAGTTCACTTCACTCCTAAAGGTTAGTGAGTTCATGACCATTTGTATTTATTAGGTAATCCCCAAGGAAATCTCACCTAGTCATCTAGTTTTCGATATTATCTATATGCAGATGAGTCCCAAATGTCCATCTGTGCGTTAAACTTTTCCACTGAGTTGTCCTCTCAGTCTATAAATCTGTTTATCTATCGGGCATTTCAGACTTTATGGAGCCAAAACGAATTATTGGGCCTCTCCTCCAGACTTGTTTCTCAATCTTTCTCACAGCAGCAAATGATCACTGCATGCCTGCAAAAAGTCAGATGCTCTCCTGCAGGCTTCACAAACATTAACTTACTGAATCTTCACTACCTATGGGATCGGTATTAAGATGATCTCACTTCATGAATGCAGCAAGGCCTAGATTTCAACCCAAGCAACAATGAGCCTAACCACAATGCTCGTAAACAGTTCCGACACTCAGTAGCCCAAGTCAAAGGCCTAGACATCACACTTGGTCCTATTTCCTTCATCATCCACCTGCAAACCACTGTTGATCTGTTCTCCAAATCCTTTCTATCTCCCGTGCCAATGATTTTGTTGAATAAACAAAAAACAACAACAACAACAAAACTCAAACTCTGTCTTCCTAACTAGACTCTAAACTCCATAACCCCAGGGAATAAATCTGGGCTATTCATCCAACAAAATGCTTTACATTAAGTAGACTACCTGGCTATAAAACCTATTAGTTTTTCAAACATGGAAAACCACAAAGTAGACATTATCCCCTGTGGGAAGAGGCTAGAAGCCTTCCTTGAACTTGCCAGCTGTATTTCCAGTTCCAGGAGGGAATATGAGTCTCTCCCCTGCCTTCCCCTAGCAGACTTTGCACAAACTTGACACTCCCTCTGCTCAGACATTCCCACCTCCCTGCCAGGCACCTCTTTCCAGCAACAGAACTGCCAGCATTGCCCCGCCTTCCATTTGGGTAGTTTACCTGTGCAATGTGATTAGGAAGACCATGCAGGAAGGTCTTCCTGGTACTTATTCCCCACAGGGAAGTTCAGACCAATGTAATATGAAGCCCTTAGGCCAGAGTGCGAAACTACTGACAGATAAACTTATTTAATTTAATGTCTAAAATCCTGTTATCCTTTCAGGAGCTTGTTCATACGGTGTTGCAATTTATCTTTTAAATTGCTGCACATCAATGCGTGATTTCTTATTTTTTCCCGTAATTGTCATCATCATTAGGTTGGGGAAGGTTGGTTAACTTCTGGAGATAAACTGACAAGCTCCCTGGCTCCATCCTGCCTGACTCTGGGCTGTGCCCTGAACCTATCTGGTTGAGTCCTTAGGGTGTACAAGCATAGAGCCCAGTAGGACTGCTAGGCCATATTTAGAGGGAGAGAAACATTCTCATTCTTATGGAAACTAAGGAAGTTGGGAAGATGTCATGCTCGTTTTAGACCCAATTCCTCATACAAAGGACATCTTCACATAGGAGCAAAAAGTCTTACACTTTAGTTCTTAGGAACCAGCAGGCAAAGTTGGCTGCTGGCAAAACTGAAATAATTGCTGTCAATCATTGGTACCTCTTCCTACCATCAGGTCTCTCTATGCCTAGGAGAAAGAGAGAAAAATTGACTCCAACTTAGTTATTAGGAATGCAATATCTTTAAAGTGTGATAGTAGAGAAGAAAATGCATAACCCGAAGACAATTTCTTAATGGTGAAATTTGGGACTAAAATTAGGGCTAGGGATAAAGCCTCTGTGATTTCCTCACCAGCCCCTAACCCCAATACACAAAAGAAGAAAATTACATCACATATGTGGAGTACTCCTCTTTGGTACAAGACCCCCTGGCAGGTAAAATACTTTGCAACATTAGAAAAGTACCATCATCATTAAATGTTTCATGCAACTTAAGAATAATAAAAAAAGTGTGATTGTAGAATAATCGAGATTATTCTGTACCTTGCCTAACACAAGACAGGATGATAATGGCAAAGCAAAATTCATTTCTTCTTCTTCTTTTTTTTCTTTTGAGACAGAGTCTTCCTCTGTCGCCAGGGTGGAGTGCAGTGGTGCCATCTCGGCTCACTGCAACCTCTGCCTCCTAGGTTCAAGCGATTCGCCTGCCTCAGCCTCCCGAGTAGCTGGGATTACAGGGGCATTCCACCACATCCAGCTATTTTTTTGTATTTTTTAGTAGAGGCAGGGTTTCACCATGTGGGCCAGGATGGTCTTGATCTCCTGATCTCGTGATCCACTCGCCTCAGCTTCCCAAAGTGCTGGGATTACAGGGCCAAAACCATTTCTACTGGTCTAAACCCAACTCTAAATACTCCCTAGAATAGTGAGAATGAAAAGTGCAAAACAAAAGACGAGAAGTACAAGGTTTTCTTTGTAAATCAATTGCCAACAAGTCAGTATTGAAACTGCCAACTAGTTTTGGAAGACATACGTAATGACTGTCAAGTGTGCTGAGGAGAAAACACCTTCTCATTTATAGTTTTTACAAGAAAAGTTTAAAAAAAGTATATTTGACAAATGTTTAAAAATACAAAGAGAAAACATTCAAACAATAAAACCTAATGAAAGTAGTCTGAGTGAAAATAGAGTTTCAGTGAATAAAGTTTTATTTCATGAAGCTACTTCATAGAATCTGCTTCACATGCAACATACTTAATGATTATTCACATTTCTTTGCTTTGCTTTTAGAGAAAGTATTGTTTCATCCCTAGCTTCATGCACCAAATCAGCCTTGTAGGAAAAATGAAACAAAACACAACAGAGTGAGGAGCCAGCAGGCTGAGTTCATAAAACACTGTTCATATGATACTTACGCAGTGGTAGTCTGCATGTCATGCCAGCTTTTGCTGAAGTTCTGTTTTAATTCATTCATCAGGTTCATGCCGAGTTTTTGTTTTATCTCAACTAGATGCCTTTCTTTCGCTGACAAAACTTGTCGTAGTGTTGTAATTTCGTCTTCTAGCTATAAGGTGGAGGGGAAATGGTGGGGAAAAATGTCAGACCAGCAAAAAAGGATACTTACAGAAGCTCTGGGTGTTCCAAAGCAGCCTCTGACCCTCCTGTTTATACAACCCCACGTGTGGGTTTGCCAAACACACTCCCTACAGATGATAGTCTAATATCTCAAAGTAGAAACAGAATTTTTCATTTTAATGATGATAGAAGTAATCAATGCTGCTTGTTAAAAAACAAGTCAGATTGTACAGAAAAACATAAACAAGAAAATAAAAATCACCTGTATCCTACTAGGAAATAGTCACTGCTTATGTTTTGGTTTCTAAACTTCCAAATGTTCTTTCTGTAAGTTGTATATAGACATAATTTTTGAACAAAAATTGGTTCTCTACTGCACCCTTATTTTATATAACTTCTTCTCAAGCGTCACTTTATTTATTCATTTTAAAGAGACAGGGTCTCACTATGTTGACCAGGCTGGTCTCAAACTCTTGGCCTCAAGGGATTCTCCTCTCTTGGCCTCCGAAAGTTTTGGGATTACAGACGTGAGCCACCATGCCTGGCCTCAGTGTAGTTTATTTTTTGTCAACTACACACAGTTGCATTGGTGCAGGAATGGAATTGGCAGACAATGGGGTTTTGCCAAGCTAATGCCTTAAGAAAGGGAGGAACAAGGGAATAGAGGATGTAGGTAAAGGAGTGATTTGTGTTGATTTTTCTTTTTAACAGTTTTATTGACCTGTAACTGTCATACAATAAGCTGCAGACATTTAAAGCGTATATGTATAATTCGTAAGTTCTAACATATGTATCTACCCATGAAGCCATTATCACAATCAAAGTAGTGAATATATTCATCACCTTTTACTTGCTTTTTGTCATTCCTCCCTCCCTCTTCTTTCCTCTCCCCCAATTCACTCTCACCAGACAGCCACTGACTTACTTTCTTTCCCTAGGGTTTAGTTTGCAGATATTTCCTAGAATTTTACATAAATTGAATCATAGCATATGTACTCATTTTTGCTTGACTTTGCAGATAGTTATTTTACATTCATCTATGTTGCTGTATTATCAATGGTTCTTCCCCTTTTTTTGCAGAGTAGTATTCCATTGTATGGATATACCACAGTGTGTTGTTCATTTGCCTGTTGAAAGGGCATTTAGGTTTGGCTAATGCAAATAAAGCTGCTATGAACATTCATGTACAAGGCTTCGTATGGACATATTTCCTCTTTCCCCTGTGCTACAGAAAAGCAGATCTCTTCAGCACTATAAAATTGCTCTTGCAAATGCAATTTCTAACACAAGAGCTCTGTAAAGTACTTAGATTTTGGCAAGTGCTGTTCTACCCTGTGAAAATAAATCTGAATAAATCACAAAGTCTTTGATTTTAATTAGTTATCATACTCTATAATATATTGCTTTGGTAACAGTGCTTACATTTACATCTTTGTTTTCTGAAAAACAGAAAACAAATTTTATGACTATTCCTTGTTAAGCCAGAAAAGAATCATTAGAACTCCCTTAGTATCCCACATGCATGGAGGTAATAAAAGTCTGTCACTTTAGTAGATTTCTCACTGAATTTTTTAAAAAAGGAGCAACTGCGGCTCATTTACATGTAAAGTGTCACTCTACTTTGGACCACAAGATGCATCACACCAACCCTGTCAGCCTGTCAGTCATCTTGCAAATGCGTCCTTGGATCTCCAGAGTCAGAGCTCCTAGGAAAGGACCTCAAGAAGGGCATCTGCCTTTGCAAAAACAAAACATACAATAAAACCCCCAGTCTTTTACTAGCCCCAATAGTGAACAGACAGAAATGGTTCTGTGAACCTTTATATATACAAACAATCATGTAAGCAAAACAAGCAGAAATACTGAGGCACAAGCATCGTAAGCATCCACAGTAAGAAGTAGAAATATCTTGGGGTTTTTAATATCAGCAAAATGTCCTGGCAATTTAACATTATCCATTTCTTTATGTTCATGGAACATTTTTCATATGTACATGGACACCTTTCTAAAATCTAAAGTGAATTACATATTCTATAAACATAGTGTAATCAATAGAACCCTGTCTTTCCTTGATGAGCAAGAGTCTTCAGTGTGCACACATCCACTGATGACTGTAAAAGGAGTATATTTAGGAACCACCAAAGAGAATGATGCTTTTAGTCTCTCCGTTAAATGAGAATACACTGTTATTTTAAAATTAAGCCCTTCTATTCTTTTGTTATCATGTCATATTTCTCTTTTTCATCTCTGTCAATGTGTCCTCCTGCATTTAATCTACTGCCCAATATTTCTCATGGTTGTATCTCTTGCTCTTTTACCACAGAAAATGTTTGGGGTTCATGTCAGCCTTTTATGCTCTATTAAAAAGGCCGTTTCTGCTTTCTTTCCTTTAGAGTGACTGAAGTTACTGAGAGTCTGTTTTTTGTTTGTTTGTTTTGTTTTTTGTTTGTTTGTTTTGGTATATTGAGTGTTACAGTATTTTCCACTGTGTAAAAAAAAAATGGGAAAACTTTTAACTTGCTGAAATAAATTACAGATGTACACAAGGAGAAAGAGACTTGAACACCTTAATATTCTCAACCTCATAGCCGTGGAGCCCTGTAAGTGTATTGAAAATCACGGGGGGCTGTGGATTGTTCATTTGTTATCTGGAGGTGGGGAGAGAGTAAAGGATTCAGAGCTACCATTAAATTTTAATAAAATCTTGATCCCCAAAAGTGATAGAAACATTAAAGCGAACAATTTAACAAAATCATTCTAAAAAAGAAAAAAGAAATATAAAGTCCCACATTTAATAATTTAAAAATTCAGGCACACTTTGAAAGGCACACATGGGAAAGAGACCTCTAATAAGAAGACATGAAGTCAGCTATTAAAGTTGGGTGTATTCTCAGGTTCTATAATAAAATTCTAACCATTTCAGTGCAATATAAAGACTCACACTTCGCAAAACGTTCAGAATATTTATCAGAGATCTAAATATATGCCAAAAACTCTATTAAGCAAATCCCTAAAGTTGGAAAAACAGACACTCTTTAATTACATTAACTTGTAAGTTTCCAAAGGGCCAACCACCTCTCTTTGTACAGAGCCAAGAGTCCTGCCACAATGAGGTCTTTAATTACAAATACCTTAAAGGCTGCTGCTGATGAACTTCAATCCTTTATTTGACTGAGATCGTTCGGTCTAGTTATCTCAGTGGTTCTCAACTTCAGTTTAAATAAGAGAGCATAGTTAAAATGCAGATTCCCAGGCATCTGCTGCCTTTTAATGCCCTGAGAGTTCAAGACCTTAGATTTGGTGGAGCCAGACTACTTACGTTATTTAGCAAAAGCATCCTCAGATATTCTGAAACAAGTAGTATGGAAACTCTATATTGTAAGTGCTTCTGTAAGCCACATCCAATTTGGAATGAGATGAAGTGTAAGTAAATCATGTTAATGAATGGAAGTATTTAATATATCTTTTCCTTTTAATTTTGAATGATTATTTCTTCATTCCAAATTAATGGTCTAGTTCTTTGGTTTCTTGACTCCCTAGAAGATCTCCTTGTAGGATGAATATTTATGCCCAATATTAGATATTTAAGCTTGATTATTTAAATATGAATTAACAGGAAAATAACAAGTGTTGATGAAGATATGGAGGCATTGGAACCTCTGTACATTACTGGTAGGAATGTAAAATAGTTCCACCACTGTAGAAAACAGTCACGCAGTTTCTCAGAAAGTTAAACAGAGAACTAATATCCACTCTTAGGTATATACCCCAAAGAATTGACAACAGGCACTCAAACAAATACGTGAACACACATGTTCATAGCAGCACTATTCACAATAGACCAAAGGTGACTACAGCCCAAATGTCCATCAAGAGGTGAACGGATAAACAAATTGTAGTAGATAAATAAAATGGAATATTATTCAGCCATATAAAAACAATGAAGTACTAAAACATGCTACAATGGATGAACCTCAAAAACATCAGGCTAAGTGAAAGAAGTCAGACACAAAAGGTCACATATTGTATGATTTCATTTATATGAAATATCAAGAATAGATAAGCCCATAGAGACAGAATGAAGACTAGTGGCTGCCAGAGACTGGGGAGTGGGAAATGGAAGTAACTGCTTAATGAGTACCAGTTTCCTTTCAGATGTGGTGGTTACACAACACAACATTGTGAGTGTACTAAATGCCACTGAATTGGTTGCTTTAAAATGGGTAAGTTTACGTTATACAAATTTATCTAAAGAAAAATGCAAAAAAGTGAACTAACTAGTCTGAATTAGCTAATGAATTAGCTTCAGTATGAAATTTATAAAATTTGTTTTTCTGTTTTATCTGCTAGATTACATAACATTTCTAACTGCAACCCAGAAGGAAAAATACTTTCATAAACTAGGCATCATCAGTATGTTGCTTAGGAGTCACCACATTTGGTCTCATGTGCACGTAGCTTCAAGGCCTGCCTCTCTGGGCTACTCCTCCTGCCTTTGGCTAAGAGACCCAAGATTAAAATGTAGATACTGTCTGAGAGGGGCATAACAATAAGATATTATGGTTATGAACACATTAGTTGTCCACTAGCTCAGTCCAGAAAGAGTTAAGGTCTGTTAAGGTCTTCAGGAAGGAGCAGAGAGAGAGAGAGAGAGAGAGAGAGAGGCCCAGAGCCTAAGGCACTTCTTTGCAAGCGTAAGACACAGTCAGCTTGAGGGCACTGCGTGTTCTTGGGGACCGCACAGACAAAAGGAAGAGGAAAGAGCCAAAGGAGAGATTGAGAGAGCATGAAAATAGGCTTTACTTACTTGATAATGCTGTCTGGTATTTTTCCTATTTCTATTAATGCCTATTTCTCTTAAGTCATCTTATCTCAGGGACATTGGCAGTACTTGATTGTTATATAATCACAAATTTACAGTACTAATGCCAAAACTTTATCCTTTTCAAAAGGCAAGAAACATTATGAAATACTAAACATAAAATGCAGCTTAGTGAAATTAAAGTGGGAGTGGGATGATAGTGGCACAGAATTTGGGGCAAGTGTGTTTCAAGAGAGAGAGAGAAAAAAAAACCCAGATGTGTAAAGACCTCAGAAAAGATGTCTGATAATAAGACTAATGAGAATAAACATCTGAAACAGAAGATTACTTCTTTATTTATTGACAAGGTTAGTAAAAAAAAAAAAAAAAAAAAAAAAA